>NC_056743.1:871777977-871992977 GCF_019279795.1 Protopterus annectens
CCCTCTATTGCTTATAAGATGGGACCTAGTTTGAAAACTAAGCTGGTATATTCTAGGTTTGACACAACACAGGTGCACTCCAGTATTTGTTTGTGGGTGGGGGGGGGGGTAGTGATTTTGAGACTAAACCATGTGGGAATTTTAAGGTCTGCAGCTTAGTTGTTTGGGACACTTTTTGAATTTTTTCTAAAGTAGCCTTTTGTATAAAGGGATATTTTTCTTGTCAATCTATGATTATTATTTACGCAATAGTTTGACCTTGCAAAATATTTTATGTAGAAAAATCATGTAAAGTGGTAGAATTGAAGATAGTGGAAGAACGTATTGAAATAAAAATATAGAAAATTCAGTGTGGGTCAGCATTTATGGAAATATTATGGGGGAATACTTCTTTTTGAAATATTTTGTCATGTGACAAGTCAATTTTAGACCAGGATATACTGAAAGATAAACATTGTCATTACTTGAGAAAACTTAGGTTATGTACATTTTACAATTCAAAACTTTGCAGCCAGATGGGTTAAACATGGAATTGCCCTGGAAAGTACTCTTACTGGATAATTAAAATACTTATACTTATTGGTTCTGATATATAAACGTCATATGATGGATGTATTTTAACCTTTGAAAAATTGTTGAATTCAAGGTGTCAGTTCATTTAAAAAAGCCTTTTTTTAGCCTACCATGTTTTGTTTTTGCTGGCAATTTGCTTTTTCATTAGTTTCTTATGGTACAAACCATCACCCACCCCAGCAAAAGTCATTTGCATCTTACTATTTATTTCAGAAATCTACTCAGGTCTGTAGTTAGGGCATTAGAAGGTATAACTTTAGTAAAGGCAATCAGACCTAAAGTTCTTATAACTGAAACTACTACCAACTTTTAGTCCTTCACCGGGGTCTATATTATAAGATCGACAGTTGAAAACATCGAACACCATATGGTCGATGTCTTCAAACAGTAAACTTATAAAAACAACAAAAAAAAAGAAAAAAGAACCCTAATGGGTTTAAGCAGGGGGGCAAGCCTCCATGCACCCCCACACCTCCCGCTACTTAAATATACCAGCTCCGAGACTGCACTACATTGCAGTAAATGGAAATCTCCCCTTACGGAGATTTCCGTTTACACGTTCGATGTTGTGCGCTTTCACTATTCTCGTGTCGACAATATCAGCTTCGATATTGTCGGCTTTTGAGAATATAACATAGACCCATCTACCACCATAGTTCCTTTATCATCATTTATTCCTTTGCATAGTTAGTCATAATATTGTGATGATCTCATAGTTTACAGCTACAAACCTTAACAGCAGGCAAATCATGAACTTCGATTTTTGTAGCTTCTGTAACATCATTTTGTTTTGCAAAGTTACTTAGTTGACCATCTTACATTCAGCTTCCTAGAAGATTTCACCCCAAAACAAGGTTGGTTTCAAAATACCTTTCTTATTGTTATCAAAAATAGTGAATCTACTACATATAAAACAATTCTGTCTAAAGAACAGTACTGCGGTATGGCAGAATCACAACAGTTTTAATAAAATAACATCTACTATCCACTAAGAAAAACACAATAATAAATATTATGTTTCTAAATAACGCAGATTTAGTTAAGGTTCATCTAAAGGAACATTCTGGCAGCAAACAGGCTAATGGAACACTGACTTACAGGTTACAGAATAAGAAGAAAGGCAAAACAAATAACATATTGTATGGTACACAAACTTGGACAGTAAAGGCAAAGTGGATGAGAAATCTGCTGGCAAAGGCTCTTGTGTCTCCATACCGCCTTTTTTTAGGCAAGGTCTTGAAAACAACATTACCAACGTGAAATTAACCAATCAGAACAAAATAAGGGTCATGCTGCTAAATGCTAGGAGCTTAAACCAAAAAACGCACACCCTGAAAGCACTTCTATCACTAGAAGATGTAGATGTCTGTGCAGTAACAGAAACCTGGTTTAAGGCCTCAGAGAGTATCCTGTCCCTGTAAGGCTACAATGCCTTCCACACATTTAGACCACAAAAGGAACATGTGAAAACCAAAGTAGGCGGTGTTTCAATCTATGTTAGAGATAAATTCACCTCACGTCTAGTTAGACTGGACAACTCCATGAAGTTACTCTGGGTCCAGGTTACAGTGGGTAAGACCCCCCCCCATTCAAGTCCTAGCCAGTTACAGATCCCCCTCCATGGGTCATGACACCCACAAAGCCTACTTATCCAAACTGAAGACAATCCAAATTTTAATGAATACACTGGTTATGGGGGATTTCAATTATCCCACCATCAACTGGGAAACCTACTCTAGCCCAAACTCACTAGCAGAGAAGTTCCTTGACTTTGTGAATTCAAATGCCCTGGAGCAAACTGTCCATACCCCAACAAGAGGAACAAACATTCTAGATCTGGTCCTCACCAACATGTCAAACAGGTGCACTTCTGCAACTGTTGGAAATCATTAGTTAAAACTGACCATAAATCTGTCACCTTTGAACTGACACTAACACCAGAACTCACAAAGGGTGACATTAGACTAAAATATTTCACCAAGGCAAACTATACCCAGGTATAAAAGCATTCTAAGTCTCACCCCAAGCTGAAAGTGGTAACTATGCTAAAGCTTACACTAAAGCCCTGTACAATTACTTGCATAAGTGTATAAACTTGGCTGTACCAGATAGAATCAAAGCCAGAGCCCCAAGTAAAATCAAGCTGCCATGGTGGATTTCCAGCATCAACAAACTCTACAATAAATACAAAAAATTGCTGTCCAAGAAAACAAAGACAAGGACCCAACAATGGAAAAGCACCCTCCTCAGCCTTAACAGGCAAATAAGACAACTTGTCAAATTGTCCAAGAGTTCCTTTGAGAGAATCCTTGGCAGTACTTGCTATGCTAACCATAAGGTCTTTTACAGCTGTGTAAGTAACCTAAAGGGTAGGACCCAAACATGTGCAGAACTGGTGGCCAATAGTATCACACACACTGCATTTTGTTTAATTGTTTACTGAAAAAATGTTCAAAACAATAAATTTAAAATGCCCTCTAACAACTGTACTGTATTGTACAAGGAATATAATGTAATACTATCAGGAAGGTGTATCAAAGAACATGTGTATGTTTTGTGTTCAAGGGGCTTATGATTTTGAAAACAGCCCAAAGTTAATCTTTATCTGGTAAATGGGGCAAAATAACCAAGGAATGGGACATTGGAATGGCTGCAGGGGGGAGGCTCCATTCGACCATGATTTTGTGAGGGGGGGAAGGGTAGCAAACTCAGACAGCCCCGGTTGAACTATATCTCTCAGTTGTCCATATTTTTGCAGAATGAATAGATATTTGCTTCTTATTTTTGGTTTGTTCCTCATAAAATTTGTGGTTTTCTAGCAAATAATTTAGGAATGAAGTCACTAAATGACAGACATTGAGTTTCAGACATCATAACCTTCAGAAAAATGCATGCTAAAGCAAGACCTGTTATTCTATCAACTGTCTTAAGTTTATACAAGAGCAGTTTGTAGTACTGTTTGTATGTTCCCCCAATATATTTGGCCTTGCCCATATTTCCTGCATTAAGAGGTTGAGAGGTACGTGCAAATCGCTTTGTAGAATTATAATATCCAAACCTCTCAATTGTCCCCAATTTTGGCTCAAAATGTTGCTCTCCCCTAATAATCCCTCCTCAAAATGGCAATTTTGGAAGAAAACATGGAGGGTTTACAATTATATATAACTGTAATGATCAGAGTTATAGATGACTTTTATTTCAGAAATGCATGTAGATACTCTTATTTTGTTAGCTGCTCAAGTTAACAGTGTTAATATTAAAAATGTGTCCCTTCTTTGACAGGTTCCCAGCTGTATTGTGTGGCAACTTTATATTTTTGCATCACATTTTTGGTCTGTTTTTCATGAAATTGTGTTTTTTCTGGCAAATTAGTGGCAAATCATTAAAGATTGAAGTTAGAAAATAATGGCAGACATTTGAGTTTCAGATTTCATACCCTTCAGAAAATTGGTACTAATGCAAGACCTACTACTGTTCTACTATCTAAGTTAATAACAGCAGTATTTAAAAATTGTCCTTATTTTTGGGCCTGTGTCCCACTTCTAGTTCTATGTATGGCTTTGTCCAGATTTCTTGCTCTGAAGTTGAGAGGTATGAGTGTCAGAGCCATCACTGTCAGCCAGAGACATTTCAAACTGTGACCTACTTGTTGCACCCCACTCCCCATTGTAGTGGCTCTGGATGTGTCCAAGGAAGGCAAGGAGCAGTTATGCAGTGTAAGTGTGCAGAGTATTCCCCCATCCAAGGTAGACCACAAGTACGACCGTGGCTTTTCATCTGTCCTTGATTTTGCAGAATGTTCTGGTTTTCTGTCATATTTATACTGTTGATTTATGCTTCTTATTATTCAGAAAATGCATGCTGTCACAGTGCCCTGTTGCTCTGTTTAAGTAGCAATGATTTAATGACCATCAGGTAAGCTTGTCGGAGATTGTAAGATGCAAGTAAGCTTTAATAAGCATACTGTTAAAGAATTACCAGCATTGAAAGCCTTTTTATTGTTGCCATGTAGAGAATATTTACATAACTAGATAATGTATAAGCCTTGGGTACTGAAATGCATATGACAGTATTTGTAATAAAGGACAGGATTACAGTATTTTCAGAAGCTCATTACATTTGTTGGAGACTTGCAGTCATCTTTGCAGGCTTTACCCGTAAACTAAACCGAATGCCAATCTATCATGTGTGGTCCATAACTTGTGCAGGAATCCTTTAAGCAATTTATCTTGAGCTTGTTTTTTGTTTGCTGTTCATTTTTTACTTTGATCATGTCTTCCCCATGAAACAAGTAGATAGTTGTGTCAGGCAGCAGGTCTTTTTGGGATAAGAAACATTTTTACAAGTAGAGGTATTACAGAGATTGCTACTTTCAGCATGTTAGTTGGTAATTTTATAAAGCTGAATATAAATTATAATTAGAACTGCAGCACAAGGAGTAGTGGTTTGAGTTGAGTGCTGCTTGTTTTTTTATATACTTGATTTTGACTGGCATTTCAGTAATGTATTTAAAAAGTAATTTATTTTTTCATGCCTTACAACCTGTGTTTCCATCTGGATATTAAGTAAGTTGTCATGTAGCCAATGCATTGAAATATTTTTTTCTTCTACACTTCATTTTGTCTTGATTGGACTTTCGTAATGACTGTTTGGCACACAAGGACAGCGTATTTAATTACAGTTTCAGTTGTTGTGGTTTTGAGCATAGCTCCACCCCTTTCTGGTTGGCCACACCCCTTCCCATTGGCCCCACCCATTCAGCTGTCTCCTGCACCCCCTCCTTTAATTTGAAGTCACCAGCCGCCACTGTGGCTAGGAATGGCATAAGCTGAATGTGGATGCATTTTTCCAAAAGTTTTGAGATTGGGGAAAGGATAGCTATATAGGTAGTTAGAGATGCTACTGTTTTTGCCTCCTTTATGGAAAGGAAAGGCTTTCAACACAATCTCACATTCTGGCATTACCAATAAACTTTGCAAGCTGAATGTAAACCCCTTCATGTAAGATGGCTTTCCAACTGGCTCGCAAACCAGAAACACACTGGTGACTCCACATCAACCAGCAGACCTGTTACCAGCGAGGTGCCACAGGGGTCATTGCTGGTTGGTATATACTTCTCAGAAATTCAGGTAAAAACTAAGGGGTTGTGGCTGACCAGGTTTGCAGATGTCTGCAAAATAGGTGCAATTGTTAAATCTCCAAATGATGTCAGTATACTCCAGGATGGTCTCACACAGACCAACGACTGGTTTATTAGTCACAGTCTCAAACTGAATGCAGAGAAATGCATCAGCATTCCCTCTGGCACAAACAATGTCCCTTCACACTATCAAATCAACAACAATACCCTAAGTACCCATGAAATGATAAGGGACCTGGGATCACAGGTTGACCTGGACCTTAACTTCGACTACCATGTGTCTACCGTTGTAAGGAAAGCTTTCCGCATATCTCACTTGATTAGTAAAGGCATTGCCTTGAGAGCAAAAGAAGTTATAACTCCCCTATACTTGGCACTTATCCAGCCCATAATTGAGTATAACACCCCATTTGGTATGTACCGCACTAAGTATCTACAGCAATTAGAGAGATCTCAAAGGTTTCTAACAAAAATCAAAGGCCTCCAGCATGTGCCTTACATGGACCAACTAAAATTTCTGTCAGTATACTCTGTACTGTATAGACTTCTTAGGGGAGACTTATGCCTGGCCTACAGAGCAACCCAAGACCCAAACCTAATGAACTTACTGCATATCGGTAAATCAAATGGGTCTAGGGCTACCCATTCCAGAGACTTAAATATGGCCTGCAACTTAAATAGGACATGCTGGAGGGACAAATTTATCACCCAGCAACTGCCATGTCTTTGGAACAGGTTATAAATTCATGTGCAACAGAGCACCTCTATGACACTGTTCAAGGGGAACCTGGATGAATGGATGGGGCACCATAAAGTCCTACCGGGGATAGTGCCCACAACCCTCCTAGACATAAGGCAGTCATCACTAAATGCAATCTTGGATACTGACTAGTACCTCTATGGTATTACATTGGGTTGAAACAGCTAGGCCTAAAATGACCTCCGGGTCGATAGCCTAGTAATTTCCTATTATCTCCTATGATGGAAATGAAGTGCCTCAAAAGGGTGGTAGGATGAACATTGTGGGACAGACAAAGAAATGAGAACCTAAGAGTAGAAGCCAAAAATAGCTCCAATTGCAGAAAAGATCAAAGAGAACAGGTTATGGTGGTTTGCACATGTGCAGAGAAGCAGAAAACAAGATTTTCAAAGCCCCGAAATATCAAAATTATTTACTTCCCCAATTACCTCTAAAGATCATTTACTGAAAATGCTAATTAAGACCAAAATATCTTCTCCATGGGGCCTAATAATATTCCTGGTTGGTAAGCAGAAAAACAGAAAAAGAAACTCCAAACCAAGCCACCACTTGCTGCACCCAAGCACCAACAATGGGGCCAGTGCTACCAGTAAAAACAATTGCGTTTTTAATAAATTAAAAACCAATTACATTTTAATAGGCTAAGCGCTTTAATTCCATGTAGAAGGGAACTTCATCAGAACAGTCAAATGAAAGCATCATAAACTGTTTTAAAACACCCACCAATAAATCAGTTTGGTAGGGCACTCAAAAGCACCACACAGCAGGAGATAAAATCTGCAGCCACTTTTATTAATATTCAGGACAGAAGCAAGGGAAATGTACTTATTTAACCCTGGGTTCTACTGACTTCAAGAATCAATTGCAAATTGACCTCCATACACTCAATTTAGTGTCCCATGGTCCTGAGCTATTTCTTCCAACACAAAGAAAGTGTAACTGTCCTGCTTACATCCTAAGGTATGTTTTTATAATGCATTCATCTATTCTTTGGTCTGTACATCATATAGATGTTCATAAATTCTCTTTTAAGTCTGTTTACAGTTTTTCCCACATAGAAGGCATCACATCCCCTACATTCCACTAAACAGATCACTCCCATACTATTAAAATTCAAATGGGTGGTGGCCTCAATCCTTCTATCCCTTGCCCTAATGTAAACTGACTCCCTATTAAGTATATTGGGGCACTGTGCACAAGCCCCACATTTATAAGTGCCAGCTTTCTTTTTTCCTCGTCTCATATGTGGATTCTGTTCCAAAAGTTATTTAATATATTTTTTTTCCTTTCTTAAAAACAAGAAAATGTCTTCCAGTTATGACTAATCACTTCCTTGAGGTTATATTCCTTTCACCTACAATGACACAGGAAGTAAAAAAAATGAAGTGCTAAAAGAAAGAAAAGATAAATACAATGCCGTATTAGGGGAGGGAAAGTATGAATATGGATAAACTTTTATCCAAGGAAGTTAGTAATAATGGAGAGGACACATATAAAGGAGCCTATGCTATGTACTACAATACTGACACAAATAATATCAAGGAAGTGTTTAGTAATAATTGAAAGAAGTTTGCCATTTTTTCAGATTTGGACAAAATTCTTAAGGAACTCCTTAGATTTGTCCTAACTTCCTAATAATTTAAAATCAAACCATTCCATACCAGTGTCGTGCAAACTAATTGAATATGATCATTTATTTTACATTTACTGTTACAAGCACACTTTCCTCAGTAACATTCACATTTCTTTCTTTTTAAGCACCTTTATTAAAGTATCACTTAAGGTACAGGCACACATACATTGATAGAAAAACGTATTTATTTGACATTTGTTAACTGGGTTAGTCTTATTGGGTAGAGACCCATTTTCAGCGGAGACCCGAGGAGAAAAGCTCCACAACAAAACAACAGATAGTAATTAACAGTAGATAATTATAACATTGTTTAACAGGATTGTAAAAAATAACATTTGTAAAATTACTAACATGATAAACAAAATTTAACAACATGAGAACAACAAGAGTTTTTTTGTGCAGGTGGGACAAGAACATAATAAGAAAAAAATGACAAAATGTGCTGTGCATAATAGATTTTTGCCAAAGGTACGGCAGGTGGAAAGCTGCCTAAAGAAGGTGTATAATAATGCAGGAGGACAATACCATGATAGGAGCAGTTAGCCAACAAGGAAGATGGGTACAGTGAGAGGCTGAAGGATAGTAGCAGTTAGTCAACAAGGAAGATGGGTACAGTGAAAGGCTGGATGATAGTAGCAGTTAGCCAACAAGGAAGATGGGTACAGTGAGAGGCTGAATGATAGTAGCAGTTAGCCAACAAGGAAGATGGGTACAGTGAAAGGCTGGATGATAGTAGCAGTTAACCAACAAGGAAGATGGGTACAGTGATAGGCTGAATGATAGTAGCAGTTAACCAACAAGGAAGATGGGTACAGTGAGAGGCTGAATGATAGTAGCAGTTAGCCAACAAGGAAGATGGGTACAGTGAGAAGCTGAATGATAGTAGCAGTTAGCCAAGGAAGATGGGTACAGTGAGAGGCTGGATGATAGTATAGAAATAACCCACGCCTGGCTGTGGGTTAGGCTGGATTTACCCATGGTTGGTGTGGTTTGGTCATGAGGGCAAAGCCCGAGTGGCCAAACAAAGACAACCGTGGGTAAATCCAGCATTACCCACACCCAGAAGTGGGTTATTGCTATTATACAATGACATTATTTAAAAAAAAATACTTACTTTTCTTAAATAATGGCATTGTATAATGCCTCTTTGCTGCCCTTCCGCAGCTGTCTGGTATTCTGCGGCAGTTCTGATGTACTGCACATGCGTATGCTTACGCAGTACATCAGAGCTGTGGGTGGAAGCAACGGAGAAAGCAAGATCTCCGTTGCTTTTTAAAAAGTATGTTAAAGGAGTTTAACATAGCGAGACAGCTTTAAAAAAAGCAACGGAGAAAAGTAGATCTCAATTACTTTTTTTAAAGCTGTCTCGCTATGTGAAACTCCTTTAACATAGCGAGACAGTGTCTAAAAAGCAACAGAGATCTTGCGTTCTCCGTTGCTGTAAAAAAAGACTAATACTAATGGAAAAAGCCATTAGTATAAGTCTGATTTATAACGTGCACGCTGACCAATCAGCGTGCATGTTTTGGAATATTAATGGGGGGGGGTCGTATAACAGCAGTTAGTCAACAAGGAGGATGGGTAGAGTGAGAGGCTGGATGAAAAGAAAACAAACCATGTTTACATTTTCATGCATTATACATTACATATATGTTTACTTTTTTTTTAACAGTTATTCACCTGAATATTACATAAATTGCTCAATTCTTGCCTTCCCTTAAACTCCACCCCTTCTCCTGAACATTATTCTGTATGCACCACTCCAACAAATCCCATTTATTTCTATGCAATTTGCTTCTTCTCTTTTCTAAAGATCCCATCCCCAGTTGTTTTAGCTACTTTACAATATTCAGTATTTCAATTACAGTCCATTTAGATTTCGATTTCCATAGTAATTGCTTTTTTGGCAGCCAACATCATTAAACCTAGGAAGGCCTTACTACGTATAGGCAATTCAGATCCTTTGTCCTAATGCCACACAATCATTTCCTTAGTTACAGCTATTTGCTCTGACAAAATTTCTGACAGAGTGATCTGTAGGGAATTTTAAAAATCTGCCAGCTTGTTAAATCCCTAAAAAGTATGCTATGCTCCCAGTCACCACTCTCTTTCCATCACACCTCTAACATTTGCTATCTAACTGAGTTAAAATTCTCTGAATTCTGCTTGGGATATACCTATCAATTAAATGTAATGAGTCTTTCACATAGGATTTAGAGTCCTTCACCATGTCTTAAAACATATTCTCATTATAAATAGACACTGGCTCTGTTTTTGAGCTAGAGTCTATGACATTAGGTCTCATTTATGGAATATTCAAGCTGATTATGGACACGTTTTTCAGCTACTCCACATTTGGTGAAGTGTTCCATTTTTAACCTACACTTTAACAGTTAGTCCACTGCTATGATTTGTCCTTTGGTAGCTCTAATTTTGAGGTGTTTCATTGGCTTCATAGAAACAATGAGAGAGGAGCTCATCAAGTCAAAACATAAACAGTCAGCAAACTCCCATCAGGCTTCTATCTTCATACTGGTCCTTTGAATGGACTAATAGCACAGTGTAGATAGAAAAATAGGACAACATCACTGCAGGCTTCTAGCTGCCTCCATTCTTGGTCTATTTTTCTTGCACTGTGCTGTTGGTGTGCTGAATGGGCCAATAGCACAAGCAGCTGGGTTACCAATTCATTTTTAGAACTGCATTGTGCTGTTGGTCTATTTGGCAGATCAACACCACAGTGCAGCTAGAGAAATGTACCAATAGTACAGGCAAATCTGTTATTGATCTGCTTTTCAAGGTAAAGTGTACTAATGGTCTGGTCAGTGGACCACCAGAACAGTGTAGCCAAATAGTCGACAGACAGCTGTAGTGTTATTCACATTTGCAATGTTGCTCTGTGCTGCTGGTCCATGGAAATCTCAAATTTTGCTCAACTTGCAGCATATGTGGCTGTACAACTAAGATTTATGAAACAAATGCACCCCATGCATTTTTTTTTTATATTTGTTAAATATTTGTTAAACAGGTAAGAATACTAGAGACACATGTTCCTTTTTAGGCACAACCTGGGAGTACAGTTCGGTTAAGTGCTAGTTACACATCACCAGCCTAGTACTCTGCACTAACTTTTACACAAGGTTACATTGAACCAGACATAGATCTGATATAAAGAGATTCACAGTCAGCAGCACTTGCATTGTGCAGCTTGACTGTGTGGTGCTAGGTAAAGAAAAAGCACGTGAAAACATAGCGGAGCCACAGCAGATAGCAAACATATTGACAGCTACAGTATTTTGTGTTGATCACACTATATTACACTGCTCATTGAAACACACTATATTACACTGCTCATTGAAACACACTATATTACACTGCTCATTGATTGTGCTGACCTGGATGTGCATGCTCACAGAACTATGGGTTCATGTTACAAACAGCTACTGACCAGCCAGGCCTTTAGTGATTACCAGATAGTACACAAAACTGCAAAAATGTGTGTACTATGCAACTTGCCTGTGAACCTCAGCCAAAATGTTATGCATAAACTTGCATACTAAATAATCAGCAAAAGGTGCAGAAGGCACTACGCCATCTATATCTTCTGTATCATACAGAAAATGCAATGAGTTTTACATTGGAAACAGATGCGTATCCTGAGATGAGGTACACTTTAACACATTACATCACCTAATGTATGTAATCTGGCATAAAACTCTATGACAGACTCATCTTTTCTGATAAAAAATAAAACAGAAGTGCATATTTCTTGCTTGTTAAAATCTGGAGGTCTAGTTAAAAAGAATAATCTGACATTCTTAGTTTGGGCACTAGATGGTGCCGACACAAAACTGGCTGTGGTTCTACTTTTCTCTCTCTCTCTCTGTTTAGTTTTCAGTTATGACTGCATTGTACAGCTGTTCTTTCTGGGAATTATAGACATGTGTGTGTGTGCGCAGGGGCACGCACATGAGCACCTCACTTTAATGCACTAGACCATGTTATAATATTCACTATTTTAATAAAATGTTTAAAATATGGGCTATATTACACTACTCAGGGATTTCTGTAATTCATCCTATTTCTAACATAGCTTTCTACTCTTGGGATGCCTAACTTTCCTTAGTCTGGTGCGAAACACTAAGAAGCATGCTTCACTATGAAGTGTGCTCTTGAACAATCACCTGTATTTTACAGGTTTGACTGTTCTTCTCCCTACCTGTATGTGTTCTGCCTTTTTCATTTACATTTACCTTAAAGCTCAGCACAATCTCATATATTCCAACTGTTTTGTCACTGAAATTTCTCTATTTGTGTAAAAACTTTTGTTCCTTCTGATTGACTTTTAGCTACAGTTAAACCTGCTTACCTGCTTAAATGTAGATGTTACAGTTAACCATATCTTTAAAAATTGTTAACTTGCCTAATTTGTACTATCTAGTACTACTTTACTTCACATGTGAACTTACATTTGGTTGTTTTATCTAAGACCCATGTCATGTCTCAAAAAGGCCTATGTTTAAAATCAGTCAGCTCATCACCAAAAATTAAATAAATACATACATACATACATACACGGTTTATAGTCAAAATGTAGAATTCAGGTCGGCGAACACTAGAATGTCAAATGGCAGTTGGCCGACTCCCATGTTGCTAAACGTTAAATGATCGACAGCACTGTGCATTCACTGATATGAGATTGATGTAATGAATAGAGATCGTGGTACAGTGCTGATTGGGACATTCATCCCTTTCCTCACTGTAGTGTAATCTCAGAGTTGGAATATATAGTTATCAGGGGGTGTGAGGGCACAGTCCCCCACAAGGGGGTGAAGGGGGGGATTTCCCCCCTGCAAAAATGTGATTTGAAGTGTAGGAGTGACATTTATTTGAGCTGCTATATGGACATCACATTTGATATTCTCTGAAAATGCTGAATCTGCTGAATTTGTTCGTCAGATTCAATAACCTAATTCATATGCAGGGATTGAACCTTGCCATTTGATGTTCTGAATGGTATTTTTTTTTCTTCAGTTTTCAAGCTTTTCATAGTAAACCTGTATACACACACTGTTTAAGACAACCATTCTGTTAGAACTACATTGCCAGGTTTGCATTTTATTGCCGGGATAAACTGATATTCAGAAACCTGCTGGACACTATTACACTTCATTTTTTTATTTCCTTATTATGTTGTTACCCAAAAGGAAGTTGTTTTAGAATGAGGGCAGTCACGTGGTCAACAAAGACAACCAGCCAATCAGTCAGAGAGAATGTGGACAGTGTTTCTTTTCTTGTATTTAACCCTTGTCATCATCTCAACTACATTCTGTCAGCGGTTCTTTCTTCAATTAATTTGAAACCCTGTAGGCACAGTTTCTTTTTATGACAAATTTAGGAATGTATTCAGGTTAAGTGACTTACTCAGAGTCACATAGTAGATGAATGGATACTGAGGGGAATCAAACCATAGACTACAGCATGAATTATTAGTATTTCAAAGTCTGAGTCCTCTGCACTAACTGCCCATGAATTTCTGAGTTAGTCATGGTTTTGCAGTTTTGGCTCATAGTTCTGTTAATTCCTTCATAAAATATGTAATTTTGCAACAAAACAGCAAGAACTTCCATGCCTAAATAGTGCCAGATTCTGTCAAATTCATAAATAACCAGTGTGCTGAATTGGTTTGGTTGACTGATCTGATTTAGTAATCAGACAATTACACAACATGAGAGAGTAGCAGTCAAATTGCCATATACACCTCTGTAATATATAGCAGAGAAGGATTTTTTTTTTTTGCTGTTTATCTACATGTTCTCCCTTTGTTTGCGTGGATTTTCTCCAGGTGCTCCAGTTTCCTTCTACATTCCAAAGACTTATAGTAGGTGGATTAGACACTCTAAATTGACTATGGGTGTATTTGTTTGTTTGTGTGTGTGTGTGTGTGTGTGTGTGTGTGTGTGTGTGTGTGTGTGTGTGTGTGTGGTGTGGAAGAACAACCATGGCAGGGCTAGCCACTGGACTGTGTGAGGCTGTAAATAATTGTCATTGTTGATCTGGCATCCAACCCCAAATACAAGAACGGGAAAAAGGGAGTTATGAATGGATTCAATGTAGGTAGACAGGACAACAAGGCCTCCTTTATAGGCATGCCTATTTATAGCAATGCATTCGAAAAAAAAAATTATAAACATAAAAGCAGAATACATACTGGGTGTTTTACTATTATAGACATGACTGGTGTTAAACTTGCAGGTTTGCTTTTGGTGAAGGAGTATTAGCAGTAACTAACTTACAGGCTACTTCTGCGACCATTTAGTGTTTGACCTTTAGGGTTACAGCTAGTGATGAAGATGCCTGAATTTTCAAAGTTTAGGATCTCCTGTTTAGGAGTCATATACTGGTCTTAAAAGAGATAGGGAACTCTTTTTACCTTAGTGAGAGTTACTCCATAATGATCCCCCTTGAGTAATAACCAGAGATCTACAGATTTTGTTACGGGCACTGCACAGCTTATGCCACATGTTTAAAGAGCTCCCTTTTATAAGGGGTAAAACAAAATCCATTGTGGGGATGAATACCCTTTACCTATTACAAGTTTAGGATAGTTTTATAGCAAGATCTGAGTAGTCCATGCCTTTTGTTTACAGCTTTCTTTTTTTACCTGTTTGAACAATGCTAACAATGGGTCTAACCATACAGCTAGTAACCTGAACTTTTGGCACTGCCAATGCTTCCACCAGTGAGGGCAACAACATGCTAACTAGTTGACACTGTATTGTAATGAGTCTTTTTTTCTTTTATTTCTGCAGTTTATTTTGAATAAGACTTGACAGAGCCCTGAATATTTCGCCTATATCAAGGATCAGAGATTAATGGTTGAACAAATGTGACCCAGACTGCAACATCATTTGTGTACCAATGTCTTACTGCCTATGCAGACAGAAAGTGGTAGCACTGATAAAGCATAGGAAGACTGAACATTCTAGAATTATCTCCAGGGAAAGCTTCCAAGAATGGCACAAGTTGTGATAATAAGTCTGCATTCTGAAGTATACAAGTACATACAGCATTGTTTTCAAGCAGTATGTGTGACGAAGAACACCTCAGATGTGGAAACACTTTCTAAAAACATCTGTAACTTCAGAGTCAGTTTCCCTAAACAAAAAATCACCACTTTTTCATCAAAAGGGTTAACTAGCTACCACAAAAGCAAAGAGGTGACCTCTTACTTGGCTTCCTAATCTTTATCTCCTGCACCAGCACACTGTCACCACCATCTGCTAACTTAATTCCTATAACCCAAAGCTAGAATCTCAGAAACTGGTCGCCTTCAGGACCAGCTCTGTAAATGCCCAGAACTAAACAACATTGTACCAACTATAGTTCCTCTCTTCTAGCCCCTAAACTATGGCAGGAACTCCCCCTCAGCATAAGGGCTAAATTCACACTAGAATTGAAAGCATACCCACAAAAAACAGAGCCAGTGTAGATGCATTATTCAGGCCACATAACGTAACTCTCCTTAATTAACCCTGGACCTGTCCCTAATTAACCCTGGACCTGTCCTCTTGGTATCCTTGATCCTCTACTTTCATTTGTATATATGCACATAGCAGTCATTTCTAGCAGCTCTTCTAATTCCTTCTTTACAAGTTTCCCCTTCTTCTTCTTTATTATCATTTGACTGTATTTGTGGTATACATATTTACTGTATTTATAGTCTATATTTCTCAATACGCACATATTATGCATGCTGTATATCTGTCTCCTATATTATGTAACCTGACTACTTGTTGTATCAGAGCAGTGCATACTGGGCCTGAAATTAGTCATTACTGATCAGTGCCTTACCCTGGTAAACACACATTTCTTATTTATTTATTAACACTTTGTTAAGTGGTAAATGAACTGGTCCAGGGACCCTTTTCAGCCAAGACTTGGACCACAATGGCAAAGGTAATAAATAAGAAATGCACTTGGGTCTAAAACAATGCTGCCATTAAGGAATTAAATCATGTACAAAGTATAGCTAAAACATGTCAGTGAATACATAAAACATTAAATATCATTTACAAGAATGCCTACATTGCTTAAATATATAGTGCATTTAAACTTTATTAGAGATACAGAATTCTATGTAGACAAATTACACAGCTGACAGCAGAAGTATAGCAAGGGCGGGGGGAGGGGCCAGCTGCCTAATTGCAAGATGTTAGGGGACATTTTCTGTACTCGCATTTATGAAAAAAAATTCCTTGTGTAGCAAACCATGCAGCATCAGGAAGAAATCCTTTTTCTTTGTTTTTTTGCTCTTCAGGACTTCAAGATAGTTCTCAAATCACTGTACTACTCCACAAAAAAAGCAACATTATGTGGTCATCAGTTTCAAAAATCTTTTCTAAAGATCTAAAAATATGGCTCCTGTAATTTTACTTTGCTCAATGTTTGTAAAGATTGGATCTATCAGCATATCTGTTAGAGCACTAAAGCTAGAATGGAAACTATGCTACTTATCTATGTGGATGCTATATAGATCCTCAAGAAGTGATGATATACTATTTTTTTTCAAGTATTTCAGCTATCAGATAGAGGCTGGCAATAAGGCAAAAGACATTTGTAGAGATTGAGACAAGTCATTTAGCTACAGGAACAATCATGGCATGTTTAAAGCTATAAGGAAGAATTTTTGTTGTAAGCGAAAGATTGGAAATGTGCGTCAGAGACTTACAGAGAGTATGGCTAGCTAATTATAACATTTTGGGATGTAAAGTATGAAATTTAGGGTTGTGGCATGTGTCCATATTTTTCAAGGAATTTTTGTATCTCTGTTTTGGTAATGGGCTTGAAATAGAATTGGGGGAAGTCAACACAGTTGTGAAGTGATGAAAATAGAAAGAAGATGGATTAGAAAATAATAGTTTCAGAAGTGCATCTAAATAAAATGAAAAGCATCAAAAGTAGAAAACATACAATACTTTAACATTCCACAATATCTTCATACTTTTACAAATCTTTGATAAGGTTGAAAAAAGGAAATAGTTTGAAGGAAACTGACCTTGTTTTGTGGTCTTGGCCTTGTATTAGTAGAAGGACTGTAGTGGCCATTTTCCAAACATATAGGAAAGCTCTACTGGCTAAAGAGACTGATAATGTGTCGCTGTGGAATCTGCATAATAGTGCTACAGGCCTTGATGAACTCTGTGTGAAGCTTATCTGAGTTTCTTTAGGTTATAAGACATTCTTCATTCACTCTGTTTAAGATTACTGGCTGAAAGATGAAAATTGTTTGTGTCTTTCGGCTTTTCCCGGTTAGGGGTCACCACAGCGGAACTCCAGTCTGCTAATGATTGGTAGTTGATTTTTACGTGCCGAGTTACCATCCCTGATGCACAACCTTCAACGAAGGTATGCCCATTCACGCATGTCTCCAGGCAGAAGACGCTCTAGCTGTGAATCGAACCAGACAGCATCTTACTGTGAGGCGATAAAGCTACCGCAGCACGTAAAAACTGAAGATGCAAGAGGTAGAATAGTGTAGGTAGGATAAATGGTGTTGGTAGTACTTTTCAGATAGGTTGCGAAGACCTCTGCAAATGTCTCACCTGCTGAGGCTGATACAGTAAGCTTTTGGCAAAAAATTACAACGTGGCACAGAGAAATGAAGCTGTGACTGTGACGAGATGAACTGGGATTGTCTAGTTGACCAGTCACTGAAATAGCTGGGGAGGACAGTGGGAGTCAGCAGATGATGCCAGATCACCTGTCCTGTTGGAGGGGGGGGGGGCATGATCTGCTGCATTAGTGACGCCCATTGTAGGCCAACTGTTTAACCAAGGTAGCCAGACATGCTGTTTGACAAATAAGGACTAGAGATGTAGCTAGACTTTTATGGTACATATATCAGGCTTTTGGTGAAGATGGTAGTTGTGGACTAAGTAGAAAATGATAGATGCCTTAAAGATGTTGGGTATAATACCCAGCTTTCTTTGTCCTCTCCCAGAGTTCTCAAATACTGAGAAAGACGGTGAAATGAATGGAACACTGGCTGAAGGAGAGCTTGAAGGTCACAGGATGAAATAGACAAAAGCCTCCAAAAAAGTGAGTTCTTGGGCCACTGTGGGTATGAATGACATTAGAAGATGATTAAAGACTCGTGATAGGTTATTTATTTCTTGCCAGACGTATAAAGAATTCTAAGAATGCATAAAAGTCTTATTGATGAAGGATGTTTTGAAGTTCTTTATTAAAATCATGGACATATTCCTTGACAGATTACAGATTGTTTAAAATTTGATGTGTGATTTCTGCTCATTGTAATAAAACAAATATTCTATTTCTGTGGTTAGTCATAGTTCTGGGTTGTTTTTCAGCATCTAGTAATTTTTGAGACTGTATTGTCTTGCAAGGGGTAACAGTGTGTTGGGATGTGTTATGTTGTAATGTGACACTGGTACAATCTGTTAAAGCTAGGTTAATTAATGGAGTTAGTACCTAATTTTTGCAAGCCCTGTAAATTACATTCCCATGACTGCTAGGTCTTCTGCAGAAAAGTAAGCAAATATGGAGCAGTGCTGCAAAGAGGAGGTCTAGTGAAAGACTTGAAGAACCTCAGTGATTCTTTTGTTAGAATCTAGTAAATGTTTATTCATGAGAAGACTTGAAGACTTGAAATAGATGAGTCTGTTACTAACACAGTAAGTGAGAAAACTGAATAAGTGTAACATATCTGCTAACAAATAAATGAATAGTAAAGTTTAAGAAGAGTACTACAGCAGGACTAGAAGTTAGAAGTGAGGTTGCACTTAGGATATCCCCATTGTATGACTGTATTTGCTATTATTGGAAAGATGCCCTTTTAGCGATGAGGAGCAATAAGGCACTAAAGACAGAAACCATAATTTGCATGGAATATTGTTCTAAATGTTGGGTCCAATAGATAGAAGGGTGCAGTGAAGAATGCTTAAGGACAGCTGGGAGGCAGAGGGGGATTTAAAATATCTCGATGGAGAGTACAAAGATAAATCATATCCAAGGGCTGGACAATGGTACACTGAGTAATTTATGTGTACGTGAAAGAAGACCAGATTTTTCCTTAACTGAAACCTAGAGCATTCTGCTAAGGATTTGGCTGTGCTGCTCTGTCTTAAGGCTGTGAAGAAAAAATTGGTATGTGTCATCATAGAATAATGTATGTAATCTGATTGTTTGTGATAGAACTGGTTGTGAGGATGGAGGAGAAACATCCAGCAGTAGAGCTCTCTTTTCCCACTGCTTCTCCAGCTTCCTTCCTTCAGTCAGTCGACCAATCAACCCTATTTATACACATTTGTATCATAGCTGCCAAGATCGTATGAATTAGTGAGTCAAAGAATTCAAGTGCTTCATATGAAAAAGAGTGAAATCCAGATGTTTGCAGCCTTACCCCGGGAATCAGAAGCATTTTGTGGGCAGCTGAACATTGGATCTAAAATGGCCAACAATGCCTCCTTTAGATATGCAGAACACATGTTATGTAGAACTTTATATGTTGGCAACAGAATGTTCTATGTAATCCTATAATTTATAGAAAGCCAGTGCAGACTCCTCAACACGGGAATAATGTGACAGTGGTACATCCCCACTACCAATCAATACTAACCTAAATACAGAATTCTGATCCATCTGTAACCTAGACAGTTCATAGTTAACAGTTGCTGCAGTGAAATCCACACACCACAATGGCTAAGCCCTCGAGTGTTTCAAATGATGTTCCCTATAAATAATACATGGGTGGAGGTCAGGACAGTAGAAAGCTTATATGCAGCAACAATGTTAATTGCCACAGTCTCTCTGTTTTTCATCTCCTTAAAGATAGTAGTCAGACTATCTTCGAGGGTAACTGGTGTACCAGTCCCCCATGTGGGAAGGAGAGGAAAAGCAGGCTGACATCAGCATAATAGTGATACTGTGGTCCCCTCCTGTTAGTGACATCTTCTCAAGGTAGCATGTCTATAAAAAACAGTAGGTGTTCCAATGTAGAACCCCGATAAACTCTACCTTTCCAAAGGTAGTGGCTAGAGTTGTCGATCGCAGAAGCCATCCTTTGAGTACAATGACAGAGGTATAAGGCAACCTGTTCTAGCACCATGAAAGATCAAACTCTGCAGGTTTTCAGACATTCCTGAAGGAACCCTAGATCCAGTGCATTGAATATGGCAGACAAATAAAAGAGCAGGATGGGAATAAAATATCTGATATCCTAGCATCAGGAGGTCATTAGTCACTTTAGTAAATGCTTTGCCAGTGCTGTTGTCTATCATGAAACCAAATTGGAATAAAAGCTTCAGATGTCTTCTGAAAGATTCAAATGGTTTATTAGTGAGGCACACTGATGTCCCAATCACTAGGTTGAATAAGAAGAAATTAACAGGCAGCTGCCTGTCAGGTGCCAGGATCTGCCACATGACGCACACACTCAGGTCCCTCAACAAGTACAAACATGACTGTCATTGAATATGTGGGTGTGAATGACCTGAGATGTACCTCCCTGGACTACATGAAAAGAGACATGGAGGAGCTCTCGGATTATGTAGCCCAGGCAGGTATGAACCTAGCCCTGAGCAGCATCCTACCATCACCCAGAATGATACCACAGTACAAGCAGAAAATGACTGATTTCAACAATTGGCTAAGTTTCTGGTGTCATTCTAAGGGGATTCAATATGTCTGCCTGGGATGACATGATTGATAGACCTCGATGCTTTGCCAGAAATGGCATGCATTTGTCACCCCTGGGCTTCCGGATACTGGCCAAGGCTCTTGCAACCCCTATAGTGCCTTTTTTAGGCGATGTTCCAAAGACCAAATTATCACCGTAACAGCTACAACCAAATGCAATCTGAGGGTCATGCTGCTCAATGCTAGAAGTCTAAATCTCAAAATGCACTTGCTCGAAGCACTCCTTAAAATGCAGAATATCGACATTTGTGCTGTAACAGAGACCTGGTTCAAGGCAGCTGAAAGCACCCCTGCACTACCAGGCTATAACTCATTCCACACCTTTTGCCCCCAAAACATGGACCGAAGTACCAAAGGCAGAGGTGTTTCCATATTCATAAAGGATGCACACACCTCCAGACTGGTAGTACAACATAACACCTCAGAGATACCTCAGGTGCAGTTAAGATTGGGTAACACAGTGATTCAGGTCGTAGCCTGATACAGGTCCAAAACCATGTCCCAAGACTTGCACTCCATGTTCTGAAGCACC
The DNA here is from genome assembly GCF_019279795.1 of Protopterus annectens. NCBI lineage: Eukaryota > Metazoa > Chordata > Ceratodontiformes > Protopteridae > Protopterus > Protopterus annectens. The sequence continues at coordinate 871,799,336 of NC_056743.1, forward strand.
CTGGAGAATATTAGGGTCCAACCTAACACTCTCTTACTAGGTGACTTCAACTACTCCTCCATTAACTGGGTAAACTACTCATGTACCAATACAGTTGCCCAACATTTCCTGGAGCTCATTAGTTCCAATGCCCTGGACCAGCTCGTTCTTACCCTCACTAGAGGTAGCAACATCCTTGACCTAGTCATTACTAATATGGGTGACTGTTGCTCTACACCAATAGTCAGCTCCTCCCTGGTTAGATCCGACCACAAACTAATCACCTTGGAAATCCACATTCCTCCCACGCCCCCGCAAAGGTAACCACCGTGAAAAACTTCTCCAAAGCTAATTTTGGGCTCCTAAAAACAGAGATGTCTAACTTCACGGCACCCATGCAAATGGAGAATAGTTGCGTGACCGCAGGATCATACACCAATGCACTGTATGAACACGTACACAAATGCATGGATCTCACCATACCCAGTAGAACCAAGACGCTTTCCTTGAAGCCAATCTGGTGGTCCCCTGCCATAAACAAACTCTACAACAGAAGGAGGAAACTGATGCGGAATAAGGTGAAGTCCCAAGACTGGAAAAACTCCCTTATCAGCCTCAACAAAAAGTTGAAATCTCTCATCAAATCCTCTAAAACTAGCTATGAAAACAGAATTGCAGCAGATAGTAAAGACAACCACAAGGCCTTCTATAGTTACGTAAAGAATCTCCATAGCAATAACCAGATTTGCTCTGAGCTACTGCACAATGCTACGTCCTACACCAAGCCAACAGCTATTGCCAGCATACTGGCCGACAGATTCAGTGCCAACTTTACCCCCCCAAAGGACCAATCACAATACCAGTAGATTGCCAGGCACCCAGTATTACTGCTGCACAGGTTAAAACAGCACTATCCAAGGTCAAGAATACAGCTTCTATGGGACCTGACAATATCCCTGGTTGTGTTCTACATGAACTACAGAGTGAACTGGCACCTCACCTGTGTGCCCTGTTCAATCACAGCCTCACCTCAGGCTTTGTTCCTACCAAATGGCACACTGCTACAGTCATCCCTCTCCACAAAGAAGGAGCGACTACAGACCCTGGGAACTATCACCCATATAGCCCGACAAGTCTGATATGCAAAGCTATAGAACGCATCATCATGGACCTAATAAACTAGGATATAGGGAATCTCCAAACTCTGGATCCCACACAGTTTGGTTTTGTAAAGGGTAGATCATACCTGCTCAACTTGGTTGACTTATTTCAGTCAGTTACCAGAGCTGTGGATGAAGGCAAGGTGGTTCATACAGCCTACCTTGATCTTGTCAAGGCTTTTGATACCATTCCCCACTCAGGAATCATAGAAAAACTCACTAAGTTTGGCATCAACTCCTATATCACTAGGTGGGTTGCAAACTGGCTCACAGATAGAACCCACAGTATGAAAGTAGCTAACTCCAGGTCAGACTGTTGACTAGTTACGAGTGGAGTCCCACAGGGTTCGGGCCTGGGTCCTCTCCTGTTTGGTATCTACGTCTCTGAAGTCCAGGCCAACACGAAAGGACTATGGCTGACAAAATTCACAGACGATTACAAGTTGGGAGCTGTTATTAACTCCCCAAGTGATGTCGACATCCTACAGAATGGCCTCACTGAGACCAACGACTGGTGTCAGAACCATGGCCTTAAGCTTAATGCCAAAAAATGTGTCATCATCCCCTTTGAGAAAAACCTGGTTCCCATGAATTACCACATTGATGGTAGTCCATTGTACACAGAAGGTGTTGTAAGAGATCTGGGAACACAGGTTGACAGCAACCTCTCTTTTGATCACCACATTGCCACTGTGGTCAGAAAATCCTTCTTTGTGGCACATCTCATTACTAAGGGTTTTGCATTCAGGGAGAAAGAGGTCATTGTCTCCCTCTACTCTTCTCTCATTAGGCCAATCATTGAGTACAATGCCCCATTTGGCATGTACCTCACTAGACACTTGCAACAACTGGAGATGCCGCAAATGTACCTCGCAAAGAGGATCCTAGGCCTTAAACACTTGTCCTATATGGACAGACTCAAAAAACTCCAACTATTCTCTGTATCATATCGGCTGCTTAGAGGCGATCTCTGCTTGACTTACAAAGCCATGTCTGACCCAGCTCTGTTAGAAATGCTACATCTAAAGAAATCCCAATCTTTCCGCACCACATGCTCCAGAGACCTCAACCTCATTACCACAATTAACAGAACATGCTGGAGGGACAGGTTCATAACCTAGAGACTGCCCATGCTATGGAACAGACTTCCCATACATGTCAAGCAGAGCACCTCTCGCTGACCCTCTTCAAGAGGAATCTTGATGAGTGGATGGGAAACAAAATATTCACCCCAGGGATAACTCCACTGGCTCTACTTGACAGAGGCACTGGGAACTAAGGTCGGGTGGCATTATGCCAGGGTAATCCTATGGCTAAGCTTCTAAAGGCCCAAGGGCCATTAGCCTAGTACACACCTATGAACTTATGAACCTATATCTACATATCTGTATATGATTTATAACTTTTTTAATTGGCATGTGTTTATCATCTTAGAAGTTATTGGATATCTTGCTGTTTGTTCCACTGTTTTGTTCTGCACTGTTGCTACAATTGTTCCCTCTGTGGGCTCTGGTCATGGCTGAAAAGGGTCTAAGGACTATCCCACATACCCGGTTATCAAATGTAATAAATAAATAAACAAACAACTAAATAAATAAATTCAGCACTTCTTTTCCAACCTTAGTGGTAAGCCAAAGGGTAGTGGTAGAGCAATACATTTCTGAGGTGCCTGGGTTCAAAGATACTTTATGAGCACTGGGACAAAAACTGGCCTCCTTTAACACAGAGGTAAAAATCACAGAACACAAGAAAACCTAAAAAATCCTGAATAATAGTAGAGCAAAAACTTCCAAGTAAGATAGAATAAATTTGGAAGGTCTATGGTCACCTCCCAGACAGTAAGCTGCAGGTTTAAAATCAAATTCAGAAATGGTAACAAGCTGACAATGAAGCTCAGCATGATCATAATGATGGACTTGTTGCTGAGATAACTGCAGGCTCACTGGACTCATCAAGGAGGGTATAATGCTGACAGAGTGCACCTTGTCCATAAAGAGTAAGTTGTTGTGTCTTTCGGCTTTTCCCAGTTAGGGGTCGCCCCAGCGGAACTCCGGTCCGCTAATGATTGGCAGTTGATTTTTGCATGCCGAGTTACCAGCCCTGATGCACAACCTTCAACGAAGGTACGCCCATTCACGCATGTCTCCATGCAGAAGACACTCTAGCTGAGAATTGAACCGGACAGCGTCTTACTGTGAGGCGACAACACTACCGCAGCACCACCACCACGGTGTCCATAAAGAGCTAAGTAATTGCCTCAAAATTAGATGCATTAAAAGCTTCTACATCTTCTGACTGGACTGCACCACAGCATCAGAGGAGTTACTAGGCTAATGACCCTACAGCTCTTATAAGCCTAGCCAAGTTTTACCCTTATTTCCATGATCAGCACCTATCACGCCTGTCCAAGAGGGACATAGGTTACCCATCCAGTCGTCCAAACTACATTTGAAGATGGCCAATGAGGTGCTCTGCCTGACATGAAGCAGGAGTCTGTTCCAAAGGTGTGGTAACCTCTGGGAGACAAATCTCCAGCAGGCTCTATTAATGTCACATACCAGGTTAAGGCCATTATTGCGGGTAACCCGTATACCATTTGATTTACAGATATGTAGCATTTCCAATAAAGCAGGGTCAAAGATGGTCTTATATGCAAGGCAGAGATCACCTCTGAGCAGTCTGTATGAAATAGAACTAAGTGATAGTGATTTCACACAGTCCTCATAGGACAGATGCTGAAGAACTTGAATTTTCCTTATGAGGAACCTTTGTGTTCTCTCCAGTTACTGCAGGTGCTTGGAAAGGTACATACCAAAAGGGGCGTTGTACTCGATTATTGGCCTAATGAGGAGGAGTACAGGGAGGTTATTATGAGATGAACAATATACAAATGTACTTCTTACCACTGTGGAATCATGGCGATCAAAGGTAAGGTTGCTGACAACCGTGTGCTCAGGTCTCGCACGACTGAGTGCGCACTTAGGGTGTTGTTATTGATGTGGTAGTTAACAGGAACATCACTCTTATTGAAATAGATGATATTACATTTTTTTGCATTGAGTTTAAGGCCATGACTTTGGCACCAGTCATTTGTTTGTATAAGACCCTCTTGTAGGATGTTGACATTGTTTGGAAATTCTATGACCGCTTCCAGTTTGCAGTCATCAGCAAACTTTGTCAGCCACAGACTTTTAGTTTTAGCTTGCACTTCGAAGAAATAGATTCCAGACAGTACAGGCCCCAGGACTGATCCCTGTGGAACACCACTGGTTACAGGTCTGTTGTTGGAGGTGGATTCGCCTATTTTGACTATATGGGTTCTATCGGTGAGCCATTTAGCAATCCATCTAATGATATACGGTTCGATACCTAGCTGGGTGAGTTTGTAAATTATGCCTGAGAGGGGGATAGTTTCAAAAGCCTTGGCTAAGTCTAGGTAGGCTGTGTGCACAGATCTCCCCTCATCAAGAGCCTTGGTGACTGTCTTGAAGAAGTCCACCAGGTTTAACAGGCATGATCTCCCTTTGACAAATCCAAATTCAGTATTTTCAAATGTTTGGAGGTTACTGATTTCTTTGTTGATAAGGTCCATGATAATTCTCTCCATGGCCTTGCAGATAAGGCTAGTCAGACTAATAGGTCTATGGTTCCCAGGGTCAGTGGAAGCACCACCTTTGTGTAAGGGGATAATGGTGGCCTTTTTCCATTCAGCTGGGACAAAGCCAGTGTTTAGACTATGACTGAAGAGAGTATCCAATGGCACTGCAAATTCTTGTTTGAGCCCATGTAGGATGCAGCCTGGGATGTTATCAGGTCTGTTCATTGCATGGAAGAGGTGAGTTTGCCCGTTCAGTGTAGTTTATAACTCTCACAAAAAATAATGTTCCTTCTTATGGGAGATCTTTGACTATTACCTATACTAAGTATACGTCCACTACGTGGCCTCCAGAAGACAAAGATATCTCCGCTGGTATTCCTTCCATTATCTTTAGTGACTGATGGTGTGAAGCTCATGATTGTACTATGCCTGATGCAAACTCAGAAAGGCAGGTTATACATGCTGGTTTGCAAAGAGTGTATCATTGCTTCATAGCTGTCATATGCATCATATGAATCAGCAACATCATTAGTGCAGTCCTGGAGGAAATGCTTGAAAAAGGAATTAGATGTTTACTATCCACATTACTTAAACTCTGATATTTAATTAGCCTAAGATCAGAAAGCAAAATGCAGGTTATTCCAAATAAATGATACAGTGGTCTGGCTAACAGACTGATTCCAGCTTCAGATCTGACATCTCCACATATAGCAAGTCCAAAGAATGGCCTTTTTTAGTATATAACAGAGGTTAGCAAGCAAATTAAACTCAAATTCTTCTCAGTTTAAAGAAATTCTTCTGCAGCTATCACAAATCACTCATCAGCTCAGCTGCTGAAAACTCCAAAACGAACCAGTTTGTGTGAGTCAGTATGAAATCACTGACATATTGTAGGAATTCCATAGTGTTAATTGGTGGGCTGTAAATGAGAAGAAATTTGCAGGTTTTTTCCTGCCCCAAGGACATATTTGAAGGTATTGTTATATTCTGTGATGATCTAGAGTTTTTATAAGTTGGACTTAAAAACTGCTATCCTATCAACCATGTAACATCTAGGAAACATTGTAACTAAAACTCCTGGGGAAACTAGAGGTGCCAGGTGAGGGCAAAAACTGAGGTCTGGCCAGGTCGTGATTATGAATGCAAAGTCCATGTCAAGTCAGCAATGATAGTTGGCTTATTGCAGATGGACCAACAATTGGACTACTGCACTCTACATGGGACAACAGGACTTTAGGCTCCAATTCTTAGCTTATGATTACAAAAAGGTCTACGGATAGCAGGAACAGAGCAATTTATGTAATGATGGAGTGAGCGATAATTGTTAAACATAAAAATTATATGTATATTGCATGACAACAAATGGAAATATCGCTATACGTTTTACCATTGTATTTGTGAAAATGCATTGATTGACCAGTCACAATGTCGACCTGAAATGCCAAATACATACCATTGAAAAAGTGGTCACATCGAAACTGAATACATTGACACCTGTAGATCAATGTATTCGACGTAGCAGGAGGTAATGTCAGTCACCCATGCTATGCACCCTAGCGTACCATTACACAAGGCTCCTGCACCCCCCACACCCCCTGCAAATTATATATACCAACTCTGAGATCACACAACTGTGAGGAAATGGGTTAATTCCCTGTTCCTCACTGAACTGCGATCTCCACTCACAAGTCCAAACTCAGATAATCGAAGTTCACTACTCATTCGCTGTATTGAATTCAATGCTATCTGGTTCAGCATTCTGTCTCCTGGAAAACTGCCTTTTGACTAATCCATTCCCAACCAATGCAGTTTCACAAATCCAATAGTAAACCATCGTTATGCATATATTTACACCAATAGTTCAGGCATAGGCAATAATGTTCTTCTAGCCAGCCGATATTCCAAAACGATCATTCCCATAGTAAATGTCCACATTGTTCTTAAAAATAATTAAACCAGTGCTTGCTTTAATATAATTTGATAGTCTTTTCCATGCATCAGTGAATCTCTCAGGCAGCCAATTAGTACATCTCTCATTCATATATAATTTCCTACACAAGTCGTCTGATGATTTTCTACTACTCTTTGATAACCCCAAACATTTCCAGAAGTAGCTGTCTGTAAGTGCCCTATATACCTGAATAAGGTCTTCCATTAAATATCTATATGAAACACAGTATAGGTTTAAATATTTTAACCTTTCATTATAACTTAAATTTTCACATCCATGAATGCCCTTGGTATACTTCCATTTCCTCTATACTCTGTCCAATGTACTCATGCTAGTTTTCTTATAAAGTTTCATACTCAAATCTGGGTCTGTGTAAGTTATAAACAACGATTTCATCATTTCTGATTTCTCGCACTTTATAAATCTTTTTATACAGCCTACAGTTTTATTACTATCCTTAACCAGTTTGTTGATGTGTTCCTATAAAGCTCCTTAAATGAATCTACAGTTTCAATCACTGTGTGATGAATTAAATATTCAGCACTCAGACTATGTCACCTAAATTTCATATGCTTAGTTTTTTATGTATTTATCCAGTGCTTTTTTTTTGCACACAAAAAGGTGGCGGTACCCATACATTTGGTCATTTTGGGCTAATTTCTCTCTCTTTCACTTCCCTTCTATAAAAATTGCATTTACGCAGTTTTTGTGCTTGTATTCCACTCAGCAAGTGCCTTCCAGGTGTTTTGTAGAGTCTACAGCAGCAGAGAGACAAAAGAGAGTTTGGAGTTTAAGTATAATTTTTCTGCTTTTCTTGATGTCTTAACTAATTCCGCCTAAAACGCCAGTTTTTTTAGCGTTTCTGTGATTTAAAAAGTTTGTTTTTGCTACATATGGTACTTATTTGTTGCCTGCACTTGAATTAAGTCATTTTTGTGTTTAAATAATCTGTTTAACTGTTGTAGGATACACACTAAAGTGTGATAGCCTTTTCTGTGCAAAGTGTTGCTTTGATTGTATCTACTCTATTTTCTGAATAAAAAAACCCCAAAAATATACTTGTTGCCCGCCTTTCTGAACTAGTATAGTCCAGTTTTCAGGTTATTGCTGAATCCAGGGCTGAGTTACAAGTTTCTGTGTTTGCCCATTCCTTACTTGGATAGAAGGAAGTTTATCTGTTCACCTGCGAGAGAGGGGAGCTTTGAGCAGCCTATCTGTCCCTGGAGGAGTGGTTTCAGCCCAGAAGTTAGTAGTTTATTGGCCATTTTGGGCTAATGTCTATCTCTTTCACTTCCTTACTATAAAAACTGCATTTGTGCTGTTTTTGCGCTTGTATTCCGCTCAACAAGTGCCCTCCAAGTGTTCTGCAGAGTCTACAGCAGCAGAGAGACAAAAGAGTGACTTTGGTGTGATTAAGTATAATTTTTCTGCTTTTCTTGCTGTCTTAACTAATTCCGCCAAAACGCCAGTTGTTTTAGCGAATCTGTGATTTAAAAAGTTTGTTATTGCTACATATGGTACTTATTTGTTGCCTGCACTTGAATTAAGGCATTTTTGTGTTTAAATAATCTGTTTAACTGTTGTAGGCTACACACTAAAGCGCAATAGCCTTTTCTGTGCATTTAAAGTGTTGTTTTGATTGTATCTACTTTGTTTTCTGAAAAAAAAAATATATATATATATATATATATATATATATATATATATATATATATATATATATATATATATATATATATAGATATATATTTACTTGTTACCCACCTTTCTGAACTAGTATAGTCCAGTTTTCAGGTTATTGCTGATTCCAGGGCTGAGTTACAAGTTTCTGTGTTGCCCATACCTTACTAGGATAGAAGGAAGTTTCTCTGTTCACCTGTGAGAGAGGGGAGCTTTGAGCAGCCTATATGTCCCTGGAGGAGTGGTTTCAGCCCAGAAGTTAGTAGTTTATCGGCCATTTTGGGCTAATTTCTATCTCTTTCACTTCCCTGCTATAAAAACCTCATTTGTGTGGTTTTGCGCACCGGGCAGCGCCGTTTAGCTAGAGTTAAACTATTCTCGGCTCCACGAAGTCTACTGTTCAATTTTTCCCTTGGAACTAGACAAACCTTCAACTTTAGCACTCAAACCATTCATTTCACAGTAAAGCACTTGCTTAAAACTCAAAGCAAGCACTAATTAACCCTAGCACTAGACATCCCTATACTGTCCAGAAGGACAAGGCTCTCTATTTGTCCCCACCAACCAATCAGAAAAACAGCTTACTCTACCTATTCAGGCATGTCCAAAGGGCAGTTTCCGGTGTACTCTCCAGTCCAACTGGTAAATCTGGGCATTTTGAGGCAATGCTACAACTGCGTCATGTACAAAGACAAACCTTCTCCTCCTACCACCAAACACTAACATATGCGAGAGATGCAATTATACAGCCAAACTGGAGGCAAAGCTCTCTCAACCCAAGACTGGAACTGACAGTCAAGAGGAGAAGGGTAATACTTGCAACACACCACCAGTCTCACACAGACCTAATAAACCAACACCGGCAAATCACACACATGAATACATGAAAACATACCCGGAGGCTCTAAATAAAAATTTACAAAAGCAACAGAGACCTCCAAAGCAGACATCCAAGCAACCTCCACACCCCGTCACCAACCAAGAAACACATACTTCACATAATCAGTGTGCCACACAATCAAAGCCCTTAATGCAAAATAACATACCCAACACACTAGTAATAGGCGACTCTGTAGTCAGGCACACTGATGTCCCACTAACTAGGCTGGACAAGGAGAAGGTTACAGTTAGCTGCCTGTCGGGTGCCAGGATCCGCCACATAACACAAGCACTCAGGTCACTCCAGAACAAGTACAAATACAACTCTGTCATTGTCCATGTTGGTGTGAATGACCTGAGATGTACCTCCCTGGACTACATGAAAAGAGACATGGAAGAGCTCTCTGATCATGTAGCCCAGGCTGGTATGACCCTGACCCTGAGTAGCATCCTGCCCTCACCAAGAATGATGCCACAGTATAAAGAAAAAATGATCAATTTCAACAATTGGCTAAGTTTCTGGTGTCATTTAAAGGGGATCCAGTATCTGTCCACCTGGGATGACATGCTCGACAAGCCACGTTGCTTTGCAAGAGATGGCATACACCTGTCACCCTTAGGCTTTTGAATACTGTCCAAGGCTCTTGCCACCCCCATAGTGCCTTTTTTGGCAAGGCTCAAAAGACAAACCCACCTCCATAAACAGCACAAGTAACCAAAAACTGAGGGTAATGCTACTCAGTGCCAGAAGTCTAAACCTCAAAATGCACGCACTCGAGGCACTCCTCAGTATGAAGAACATTGACATCTGTGCAGTAACAGAAACCTGGTTTAAGGCTCCTGAGAGCACCCCAGCACTACTAGGTTATAACTCATACCATACCTTTCGGCCACAAAACAAGGACCGAAACACAAAAGGAGGGGGTGTATCCATATTCATCAAGGATACCCACACCTCCAGGTTAGTGGAGCAGCACAATGCATCAGAGATCATCCATATGCAACTAACAACGTGCAAAACTGCAATCCAAATTGTAGCTTGCTACAGATCACCCACCATGGCCCAGGACCCCCATTCTGCATTTCTGGAGACACTGGGAAATATGAAGGTCCTACGAAACATCCTAATACTGGGTGATTTCAATTACCCAAACATAAACTGGGAGAACTACTCAAGTACAAACTCCCTTGCCCAATGCTTCCTAGAATTTATAAACTCGAACGCCTTGGATCGACTGGTCAACACCCCCACCAGAGGGAACAACATATTGGACCTGGGCATCACCAACATGGGCGACCAGTGTTCCACACTGGAAGTCAACCCCTTGCTGGTTAGATCAGACCATAGACTCATCACTCTGGATATCCACATTCCACCTCCACCCCGAATCAAGGAAACCACCGTGAAAAACTTTTCAAAAGCAAACTTCACGTTACTTAAGACCGAGGTGGAAAGGCTCAAAGCCCCCATGCTAAAGGACAATGCTGTCCAAGCTGCTAAAACCTTTACAAAGGCACTCTATGAGCATCTGCAGGAATGCATGGATCATGCTATCCCAAGTAAAACCAAGACTTACTCCTCCAAGAAAAGGAAACCAGTCTGGTGGACCCCTGCCATAAACAAGCTATACAACAGAAGGAGGGAACTAGTACAGAAAAGAGTAAAATCCCAAGAAGGAAAGACATCCCTGATCAGTATCAGCAAGAAACTACAATCCCTCATTAAATCATCCAAGGCTAGTTTCAAAAGAAAAATTGCCAATGACTCCAAAGATAACCACAAAGCATTCTTTAGCTATGTCAAGAACCTACGTGTAAACTCTCAGATCTGCTCTGAGTTAGTGCAGAATGGTACAAAATACACTGAACCGACTGATATTGCCAACATTCTGGCAGACAGGTTTAGTGCAAACTTCACCTCCCCCTCACCCCCTAAAGGGCCCATAACCATACCAGATGAATGTAGGGCCCTGTCAATCACCAACACACAGGTTAAAACAGCCCTATCCAAAGTCAAAAACACAGCTTCAATGGGACTGGACGGTGTCCCAGGCTGTGTCTTACAAGAGCTCCAAAATGAACTAACCCCTCACCTAATCACACTGTTCAAACTCAGCCTCTCTACAGGCTATGTACCCATAGAGTGGTGCACAGCAACGGTTATCCTGCTCCACAAAGGTGGAACCACAATGGACCCCGGGAACTATCGCCTTATAAGCCTGACTAGCCTGGTCTGCAAGGTTATAGAACGCATCATCACGGAACTCATTAACAGAGACATTGGGAACCTCCAAACCTTGGACCCTACCCAGTTTGGCTTTGTTAAGGGCAGATCATGCCTCCTAAACCTGGTGGACTTCTTTGAGACAGTTACCAAGGCATTAGATGAGGGAAAGGAGGTCCACACAGCCTACCTAGACCTCGCAAAGGCTTTCAACACCATTCCCCATTCTAGTATTATAGACAAGCTCACCAGCTTGAACATAAACCCCTACGTCACGAGATGGATTGTCAACTGGCTCATGGATAGAACCCACATAGTGAGAGTTGCACGCTCTATGTCCGACTCTAAACTGGTTACAAGTGGCATCCCCCAGGGATCAGTCCTAGGACCCCTCCTGTTTGGTATATACCTCTCAGAGGAACAGGCAAGCATAAGAGAACTATGGCTGACCAAGTTCACAAACGACTGCAAACTAGGGGCCATAATTGATTCTCTGGCTGATACAGACACCCTCCAGATGGGTCTCACTGAGACGGATACCTGGTGTCAAAATCATGGCCTCAAGCTAAATGCCAAAAAGTGCATAGTCATCCTCTTTGGAAAAAACAAAGTACCCGTGAACTACCACATAAGTGGTAGTCCCCTAAATACAGAAAATGTAATAAGGGATCTGGGGACCCAAGTAGATAGTAATCTCTCCTTTGATAATTATATTGTCAAGGTGGTTAGAAAATGCTTCTATGTGGCCCACCTAATCACAAAAGGGTTCGCATCTAGAACAAAAGTGGCTATTGTGCCTCTCTACTCATCACTCATTAGACCCATCATAGAATACAACACCCCATTTGGGATGTACCTTACAAGACACCTGCAACAGCTGGAAAGACCACAAAAGTACCTCACCAAGAGGATCACTGGCCTCAAACAGAAGCCCTATGCAGCCCAACTCAAGAAACTCCAGCTGTACTCAGTTGCATACCGCTTACTCAGAGGTAATCTCTGCCTGACATACAAGGCCATGTCCAACCCAAAATTGATGGACATGCTCCACCTAAAAAAAACAAATCCTGGAGAGAGACACGCTCTAGCGATATAAACCTCACCACAACATTAAATAGGACATGGTGGAAGGGTAGATTCCTGTCCCAGAGACTCCCCATGCTTTGTAACAGGATTCCAATATAAATCAGGCAGAGCCCCTCACTAACACTCTTCAAGAGAAACCTTGACGGGTGGATGGGAAACAGAACATTTACCCCAGGGATCACTGCGGTGTCTCTGCTGGACAGTGGAGCGGGGAACTAACGGCTCTGCTGGACAGAGGCACAGGGAACTAATCTAAGGGGGTGGCAAAAGCCAACACATTCTGGCTAGGCTTATAAATGCCCTTGGGCAGATAGCCTAGTACTTACCTATGAACCTATGAACTGCTGAAGCAGTTACATATACTAGACTATTTTTTTTTACTTATTTTCTTTTTATTTACTTTTTATTTTACACTCACTAAATGGTAAAGGAACATTTAGCAAGCGTAAGAAATGTCAGCCATATGTCCTTTTCAGCTTGTACTTCACTGTAGCTTAATGTGCTGCTATGAAGTGGAAATGTGCTATTTTTTACTGGGTAAAACCTGTACATGAATACCATGTTGGACAGCATTTATTTTTCAATAGGTAATAGACGTCCAATGTGCCCATTATCTAAGCAGAGGTAATACGCAGGTGTTGCAGACTGTGACAAATTTTAGGAATAATTTCATCACCACCTGGTTTATCATGGTTTGCAACCCATTTAAGGAAGCAGTCTACTTCAGAGTAGTAGAATCAAACAAAAGAGAAATTTGAAAATGAAGCAGATGTGGTAGCGCTGTACTTGTGAACAGTAGTTGTGTATGAAAATGACAAAAGGCTGAGTCACTTTTATGACTTTTGATGGTATAATTGCTGGGATAATTGATATAATTTGAAGTTCCCAACCACAGAAGTGCTATAATTTTGTGTATACTCATAAAAGATTTCCACAGAAATCAAATTGGAATTCTGGTCTCGACTCAGAGAAGGTGCTATTACTCATTGTGTTCAGCACCCACATTGTGGCTCATACCACAATGCCACAAAGTTTTATCCTCAGATAAGGCTTAGGAGTTTTAAAGGCCTTACTCAGATATAACCCTGTTAGGTGTGATATACAGTGATGGCAGACATGTTCCAACATGCCCTATGGCATATCTGAAGCCTTTCTGTTGTTTATACTGTCAAACAAAACAAATGAGGTACTTAAGTATTTATGAATTAGACAATTAAAGCTAGTGCTTATAAAGCCATTGTGAATCTGTGCATGGCATAATTCACATTTTGCTGATGTGTACGTAGCCTATCCAAAAAAAGTATGGGTATACATCCATCACTTCTAATGTGTTAATGTTTGCGGATTCTACAGCAGTGGAGAGTAAACTGACACACTATCAAATATGTGATCTGATGAAGTACTTTATGTATGTGAGAAGAGTTTCATGATGCTTCTGAAGATATTCCAGTGTCTTAAAAAAAAAACTGGAATGATAAGACATTTGCACAAAGTGCCAACCACATTCTCAGGCATTGTCAAAATGTCTCATATACTGATTAAAGAAAAGGGTGTTCATGCTGGGCCTGTTAAAGGATCTTCTTAAACAAGAACGTCAACAGCTGACCTGCAGTTAAATTGTTAAGGCTCCAAAACCAATGTTTTTAAAAAAGAACAGCTGTTAATGCTATAAACGATAGGATAGTTACTGGAAAATGTATTTTCCCAAAATGTGAGAATGTTTGGGTAAGTATCACACTTATATACATGTAACTCTTGTAGTGTTTTGAAATGTTTTGTAAATGGTAACAATGCAGTTGTGCACCAATCAGAATATGAATTAGTGATGGCAATGTGATAACTGCACTTTGCTCATTGCAAAGCATTGCTAGATGTATGAACAAAATTACCCAATCCAACTATAGCTTGACTTGTTAAGTGATTTAAATAAAAAAAACTATATAATGCAATTGGAGACCTCCAGGATCATGTCAGGTGTTTTTTGTTTTATACATACATGGTTCACAAGTTTGTGAAGGCACAGAATTCTTAAATTTCATACAGGGTAGGAAGCATATCTACAGTAATGGATCCACTTCATAATTTCGAAATTTCAAAACCTTGAATATCAGAATCCTGACGTTCAGATGTTCAAAGTTTTGAAATCCTGAAGCTAAACAATTGAAATCGCTCATCAGTGTGGAACAGTAACTTAATCATTCTCTTCACTATACTGTAATCTCAGAGTTGGTATATTTAAGTTGCTGGCAGTGTGGGGGCACAGCCCCCCACTTGGGGGGGTGCAGGGGGGCAAGCTTTGAGATTATGAAATTTTGAAATTACATACTGGATCAACAGTAACATATGGGTATGTCTCTTTACACTGTTCAGAGTGCCATTATGTGAAACACGTTGTGTAGATCCTGTAGACTGATGTTCAGCATGAAAGTAAAGCTGGTGGATTTGATAGCACATTTACTCTTGTTCAAGTTGCCTTCTTTTAAGAGTACTGTTATGTGGTGGCGGAAGGGATACATACCAAGTCATTTTGTTTTTTGTCTGAGAAATTAAATGATTGCAGCCTCCAGGAAATCTGCCTCTGTGTATTAGTTTGGCTTAGAAATGGAAACTGAGGATCCAGACAGTTAATTCATTCCTGAATGCAAGCTAAATATCCAGGAAACCTGACAATGTACAATGTGCTACATTTTCATGTTGTAGGGAAAAGCCATGATGGCTTACAACATTTATGAACATTTGAGAGAGAAAGAATATTGCAGTAGTTAGACAGAAGATTCAGAGTTGATATGAAACAATCTGCCATATATTGTCCATGTGATCTTTATGAGGCCATAAGGTCCCACAGAAAATACTGCTGCTTATATTACTGAATTAAAGTACTACACCAAGGACTGTGTATTTGGCGAGTTACATGATATATTATTAAGCCAGAGTCATTTTGTTGTATTACAGAAGCTCAGAAAAGATGCAAACTCTGTGACAATTAAATATAAATTTAAATAAAGGCTTTTATATCTGTAGAAGAAGTTACTTTAAACTGATCTATCTCAGTTAAAATAATGTACAGGATAATAAGATATGTAAAACTACACCTCAAATTAGAAACAAGAAAATAAGTAAAGAGGACTAAAAGATAGTAAAATGAGTAGTGATGGTCATTACAGTCTTACAAAACATTACAATGTGTTAGGTTTTTCAAAATGTGGGGTTCTAAACATGATAAAAATAATGTCCTACATCTAAAGTATATATAATCTGTGGCAAGAGAAAACATTTTGATAAAGTGTGCAAAGAGTATGACATGAATCTGCCACCAAAAAGAACATGTCAGGTTTGAAGCATAAATTTTATTTTAGGCACACTAAAGGTGGGAAAAATAACTACTGGGAAATAATGCAACACATCAAATTTGGAATAAGAGGATCAGCTAGAAATGTGGGCAGAGAAGCTCAAAATTAATAGTCAAATGTGTTGTCTTAAACTAGATATTGGTACATAGTATAGTGTAATGTAATGGATCAAATGTTCAAAAGACTGACAGTGTGAACTAAAACCCTCTATGTGCATGTTGCTTACTTACATAGGTTGTCAGATATCACCACTGGGCTGGAAATTCCTTTCCTGTACATTCAGAAATAAGGAATGCAAATTTCAGTATGTGATGCATGAAATAAAAGAAGCTTCTATAATGCTGAAAAGATTTGAAACCTGCATAAACTAAAGCACTGCTAGTGATTCCCTGATGGCTGAGGAATCTAAACATATATTTTTGTCTTTGAGTCATAGAGCTGATTTCTATTTTACCTGTTCCATTTTGTTTTCTGTTTTAAGAAATCTGCTTGGCCTGGTGTGTTTGTTCTATGTGAGAGATAGACACAAATTATCTAGGCTGCACATTTCACATGTTTTTTTTTTCTCTTGGGTGATACTAAATACACAGTGAATTTCTGGGCCTTTGTCTTTTGCTGAAATTATTTCAAGCCTGCATAAACTGAAGTACTGCAGGTGATTTCCTGCTCATCCCCCCCCCACTATCTTGTCTGTTGATCTGATTTTTTAAACTTTGTGATTTTAAGCTACCCACCTCTACTGTAAAGAGCTTAATAAGCTCCTCCCTTTCTACACTGCTGTTGATATCTTGAACTGTGTACTTGCTTTTCCTTGTGCTTATATTGAAAAACTGAATTTTGCCTCTCATTGTCTGTTTTACTGATTTACTTGATCTGAATTAATTATCTATCTAGCTGTTGGATAAACTAGTGTATTTTTACATTCTAGCAAGCACTTGTTTTTACATCAAGAGCTCAGTGGATTTTCTATCTAGTGCACTGTGAGCTAGTCTAGTTTGTTTAGTTTGGGGAAACACCTGAGATTTCTGTATGTAGTTTTATTGGCTTGAGGGCTTATGTGACACCCACCACTGCTGCCAATATGTGATGGGCACAAATATATGTTGTCCCCGTGCTGGGTCAGTAATCAAGGAGCCTGAATTATCACCACTGACACTAGAGAGGGACATGCACATGGAATACAAATGGATACCACTCAGTATTTCTAGATGCAGACCTCTCTGCATCAAGTACAATTTCTCTTAAGAGCACACAGAGAACACACTCAGCCCTGGGTCTGTATGTCTCTATATCTGTTTCCCTCCATATCCCTACTAAGACTCCCCACTGGTACAGCTGTAGGATTAGGCCCTCAGCTGAGTGTTCAAGCCAAGTCCGTTATCATCCTCTCTGTAAATCCAGTTCTTCATATCCCTGCCCCAGGTAGCTGACACACACATGGAGAGATTTTATTTTTCACACACATGCACCTGGGAATGGCTGACACAGATATACCTGCTGTGCCCCCTTCTGCCCAGAGTATAAAGTAGTTATCACTGCCACCAGACAATTCACTATCAGCTACTCTAAGGCCCTTAACAAAGGGTGTCCAATTATATGGTGTAATATTAACACTTATACAAATGGTAGTAGTTTACCAAGAAGGCTAGGCCTTCTGGAGTGGATCACACATTGTCACCAAATAAATATACGTACTCTCAAAGGTTAGATACTCACTACAAAAAAACATTCACAATAAAAGTATTAAACATATTTAATAATAATTAATAAAAGAATATAACAATATTGAACATATATTTACAGTAAACCACAGAGTTCAAATCACAGAACACATTGAAAATCACATTGATACACAGACTCATACAAATAAAGAAAAATAATATCTAAACTAAGCTTCACCATATTCCTGACTGAATCTAAGAGAATTATACTGTTCCCTAATAACTTACTTGGGCAAGGCAAGATGAAATACGTGACCAGTCTTTCTAGTTAGGCTCCCAAACAGAATACTCTAACCTCTGAGATTACTCCCTGTAAAATATAATATCCAAGATGACTTGCAGAATGACCTCATCTGGACACCTGACTCTAGGGTCCCACAATATCTCCTTTTGAAGTTTAAGACTGGACTTTAGCAGACTCCTACAATACACATTTAGAGCTTTTATGGCAGTGTCTAGAAGGCAGAACCCTTTACAATACTTCCCCCATTCTTTACAAAAGCTAACAGATAATAGCTGTGCCCAGACCTACCATCTCCAGTCCTACTCAGCACTGTGGGGTGGTGTTCAGTGATTTAATAGCTCATTTACATTTCTTTTATTTTTCTTAAATTAAGCCAGCTGATTAACCTTTGCTGTGCTAGTGTCCTCTATTAAAACATATACATTTAATTCAGATACCATAACACATGTACATTTCTCTTCATTTTAACACAATTAACACAAGCAGAGCTCACAAATACATTTTCAGTACAAGCAACTGTACAAATCAGCTTGATATATGAATGACATATAATTATTTAAAAAATTCCAGCTAGATGTGCTGGCACAAGTCTTACATCTACTGCCCTACTTCTCCCTAGCATGGCTGGCAGTACCTCCTATCATCACAGCTTATTAATCAGCTTCTTGTTTTTAGTGCCTTAATAAATTCTGTACAACTGAGTGTCTCTTTGCTCTTTATATTAAATGAAGTACTTTTATTCAATAATCACACTTGTATAAGCTGTTTAAACTACAGTGCTGTATCCATATCTTTAAGTTTGCTTGTGGTAGCATTTCATGTCTGTTTGTTTGTGGTAGCATTTCACTCTGGACACTCCTTAACTGTGCTTTTACATTAAGAGGACTTGGATTATTCATCTAGTGGCAGTAGATGTTTATCTGGTCTATATGAACTGGGAAATGCACAAAAGGTTTCTACTTATGTTTTTGCACTTCTCTTATATACTGTGATTGTACTTCAGCAGTTTAAAAAAGGTATGGTCCGCTGCTGCTTTAAGTAGTTAATTACATTGTGTCTGTTATGTGTAGGTAGTTTGTGTGGTCTTGTTACAATTGGGCTTGAAACCAGATCTTCTACATTAATAAGATGTTTATCTGCACCCTTGTGGCAGAAGTGGGCTGACCTAACTTGTCTGAGTTGGGATTGCTGGTGGAAGGCTTATTGTGTGCTTTCCTGTTTGGTAGTTAGCTTAAAACTTGTTTGTCTTTGCTCATATTTAAGCCTCGTGTTTGCGAGGTGCTGTTCTTCACTCAATAGTGGTTAGCAGTGCCCTGGACAGATGTAAAAGCCTAGAAGCTCAGTTGTTCCCAAAACACCTGTCACTGAAACCCTCCCAAGCTTTTCTGCTGCTCTAGGACCAACTCAGTTACACACTGAGCAGCGTTACCTTATTGATCAACCTTAGCCTACACAAAGTATAGGTCCCTCTTGTAGTATTGGTGCTACCAGCACAGTCCTGTCAAATTAATGCATTCCCTTCCCTAATAAAACATACAGTAAGAGCCTGCAATCATGGATGGGTTGTTTCCCATCATCTTTCTGGCCAGCTTGATAGACATGGCCATCATGAGACAATGTAGCAACTGTCTCGTGTATACTGACAACCACTTACTCCTGAAACAAACAAATACTTTATGTGAGAGACGTAGTTACACTATGAAATTGAAGGCAAGACTCTCACATAAGGACAAATCTAATGGCAAACAGGTTGTCAGCACATGCACTTCCCACACTAAATAAGGACACAACACATAAACCCACATATGTGGAGGTACTTGCTAGTAACTTACCAAAAGATCAGAGGCCTCTCAAACAGAAAACCCTTCCACATATAACAATGCAACACATAATAACACATACACCAGTGTCTCAGCAAATAAGCCCATAACATGTTTACCTCAAAACCTAATGTATTTGTCATAAGTGGCTCCACTGTGAGACATACAGATGTTCCCCTCACCAGGCTAGAAAAAAGCACTTTACAGTTGGCTGTCAGGTGCCAAGATCTAAAAAATCCACGAAAATAGGTAGAGGGAAGCAAGGCAGCAAATGAAAGTTAATCTGCTTTAATACAGATAAAATGTGAAGTGCTTTTCGTTTGAGACTGTGCTCAAACTTCTTCAGACAAACAAATCACAAGTATATATACCAATTAGGTGAGCTGCTCACCCAAGCACTACATCAATTAAGCAATTAAAAACTGCACCAAGGTAATAAAGCATTTAAAGACATATAAAACAAAACTGCCTAAATGCTCTTAATACATGTTTGTACTTAAAAACCACCTTCAACTGTTGCAAAATAAAATAAAATAAAAATATAACCGTCCAACATGTTGATTAAATAACTTACTGAGGATAGATATATATATATATATATCAACTATGTATATGACAAAAAAATAAAAAATATATAATATAAAAAATACAAAAAATGTGAAAAGTATATATGTATATATATGCATCTTATCTTGATAAACTTTTAAGTTTTAAAACACTGACAATAGAACAGCATTCATTAAGTCCAGGGGTATTATATGCATTTAATCTAACTTGCCATATAAGTTCTAATTCTTCCAGTTTTAACGGAGTAGGGCTTCCCCTAGGATCTTCGTGAATCTGATCTATTATCATAAATTTAAATTTGTGGTCCGTGTTGAGACTGACATGCTTAGCACCAGATTAGGTGCCAAGATCTGTCAAGTCACTCAAGCACTCAAGTCACTCAACCACAAGTACTAATATGATCCCATCATAGTCCATGTGGGGGGATGAATGGCTTGAGATGTACCTCAGTGGATTATATGAATAGAGACATGACTTAGCTTGAGATTATGTGTCACAGGCAGGTACAAGCCTAGCCATGAGCAGCATTCCACTTTCTCCAAGGATGATGCCATAATGGAAACAAAAAACAATCGACTTTAACAACTGGCTTAGCTTCTGGTGTCATTCCAAGGGGATCCAATATCTATCAGCCTGGGAAGACGTGGTTGATAAGTCACTCTGCTTTGCCGGAGATGGCCTGCACCTGCATCCTCTAGGATTTTGGATACTGGCAAAGGCATTAGCCACCCCTAGTGTGCCTTTTTTAGGCAGTGTTAAAATAACCAACCTCCAAACATAATAAAATCCTCTTTAGATAAACTCAATGTAATGCTGCTTAATGGTAGGAGTCTAAACAAGAAACCACACTCCCTGGAAGCACACTTCACTTTGGAAGATGTTGACGTCTATGCAGTCACTGAAACATGGTTCAAAGGTGCAGAAAGCACTCTGGCCATGCAGGGCTACAGTGCCTTCCATACATTCAGACCACAAACTGAATGTGAAAGAATCAAAGGATTAGGTGTATCCATCTTTATTAAAGATAAGTATACCTCGAGACTGGTCAAACAGTACGACTCTCTTAAGCTACTCCATGTCCAATTAACTATAGGTAAAGCCCCGTTCCACATCATTGCTAGCTATAGGTCCCCCCATGAAACAGGAAAAGCATACCACATACCTGGGTTTACTGGAGTCACTTGCTATATAGCCCAACACCTTACTCATGGGTGAGTTTAATTATATTTCCAAAGACTGTGAAACATACACAACCACAAACATGCTGGCTCACAGGTTCTTGGATTTTGTCACTGTAAATGCTCTAGGTCAGCTAGTCAGCACACCCACAAGAGACTCAAATTTCCTGGACATAGTATTCACTAAATAGGAGAGTATTATGCCCTCCCCCCGTGTGATGTTCTCCATGGTAGGATCTGACGATAAATCAGTCTCAGTTAATGTAATTATAATAATATATACCCCGTCAAGCTCAAAAACGTTTATGAATTTTTCAGACAAATTACCTACTAAGTGATGGTATAAGAAGTTTCAAAGCCCCCTTGAATGAAGATAACATGGACTCTTATGCAGAAGATATATACCAATGCCCTGTATAACCACTTAAGCAGTTGTACAGAATTGGTTGTACCTGACCATATAAAAACAGGTCTTGCTGAAAAAACAAGCCACCCTGGGGAACTCTAGTATAAATAGGCTCTACAACAAGAGAAAGAAACTAATGTCTAAGAAAAAGAGGGAACTGGCTCAGCAGAGGAAGAATTCCTTCTGTAGCTTAAACAAATTAGAGATCTTTTCAAGTCCTTCAAAGTTAATTATGAAGCAAAAATAGCCTCCCCAGCAAAGGATAATCACAAGGCATTCTTTAACTATGTTCAAAATCTAAAAGGGAGTACCCCAGCGATGTGGTGAACTGGTTGTGGATGGCACCACCCATATTCAACTGGAGGTGATAGCCAGTCTGCTAGCCCAAAGATATGAAGCAAACTTCACCCCCCCCGTCCCCTCCAGTCATCCCCCAAAGTATACCTGCCAACATTCCTCACCCTATTATCTTAAGAGTGCAGGAAATCTCTTTGTTCTCCAAGTCAAAAACACAACATCAATTGGACCAGACATCATCCCAGGT
Organism: Protopterus annectens; assembly: GCF_019279795.1. Lineage (NCBI taxonomy): Eukaryota > Metazoa > Chordata > Ceratodontiformes > Protopteridae > Protopterus > Protopterus annectens. Next base: position 871,821,723 of record NC_056743.1, read on the forward strand.
TGCCTTTTAAACAACTTTAAACATGACCTAGCAGACCCACTTGGACTCCTGTTTAACCACAGCCTTTGAACTGGCTTTGTTCTGGTGGAATACAAGCAACAGTAATCCATCTGCATAAAGGGGGACTATCAACCAACCCTGGGAATTATAGGCCCATAAGCTTGACTAGCCTCATCTGCAAGGCCTTAGAAAGAATCATTATGGACCTTATTAAGCCATAGGTAATCTTCAAACTCTGGACCCAACCTTGTTCGGACTCGTTAAGGGTAGATCATGCATGTTAAACATGGCTGACGTCTTCAAGAAAGTCACCAAGGCCCTGGATGAGGGAAAGACCGTGCATACCACCTATCTTGACCTAGCCAAGGGATTTGACACAATCCCCCCTTAGGTATTATAGAGAAACTCCCCCAGTTGTGAATTAGCCCTTACATTACCAGATGGGTAGCCAACTGGCCCACTGACTGGACACACTCTGAAAGTGGGTGACTTCCCCTCTAGCAAAAGACCAGCCACCAGTGGCAAACCACAGGCTTCTGTGCTGGGCCCCTTACAGTTCAGAATTTATTTTGCAGAAGTCCAGGTAAACTTGGATGGCCTGTGGCTGACCAAGTTCGCTGACAATTGCAATTTGGGAGCAATCACTGAGTCCATCAACAATGTTAATATACTGCAGGCAGGATTAATTCAAACAAATGATTGGTCCCAAAGCCATGGATTAAAGCTAAATGCAAAAATTGCATTAGTTCCTTTGGGAAAGCTGACATCCCTGCTATATACATTATAGACAGCACTCCCACAAGTGTAGACCCAGTGGTATGTGATCTGGGTACCCAGATTGATAGCAACCTGAACTTTGACCACCACATATCCACAACAGTAAGGAAATCCTTCTATGTGGCACATCTTATAAGTAAAGCCATCAAATCTAGATCTAAGGATGATATGATTCCATTATACTTGGCCTTCATCAGATCAGTAAGTGAGTATGGAGCTCCCTTTTGCATGTACTTTACCAGACACCTGCAACAACTGGAGAGACCACAGAGGTTTCTCTCCAAGAACTTGCAGGATACACAAAACAAGTCTTAAGCAGAAAGACTGGATGACCTTCAACTGTATTCTGTCTCCTACAAGTTGCTAAGTTGTGATTTGTGCCTGGCCTGGCTTGCCTGATGGAAATTCTACACATTCGTAAATCAAACTTCACATGGGTCACTCTCTCCAGGGATCTTTCTCTAGCCTCTGACATGAACAGGTCATGCTGGAGAGAGATAGATACATCTCCCTGAGACTGCCACTTCTCTGGAACAAGCTTTCAATTCACATGAAACAGAGCATCTCCTTGACCCTCTTCAAACACAATCTAGATCAATTGATAGTTGACCACAAATTCACCCTGCTGGACAGAAGAAGTCATTATTAACTACCATAGGCCCTTACTCCATGAACTTCACTCACCTAACCACCGACAATCGGGGATCATGTCAGTTGCCCTGCTAGACAGGGGTCCAGAGAAGTAAATATTGTGGGAAGAAATATTCAAGGAATTGTTATGGCTGGCCTTGTATAGGCCCTAGGGCCGATAGCCTAGTACCAACCTATGACAATTGGGGCAACTCAGGATAAATATGGCTAGGCTTGTGAGGACTGTAGGACTGTTAGCCTAGTAACCTTATATGCACCTATGCCATCAACTGCGTGATGTAAAGAATTAATGACATGCATATAAAGAGTGCATAAAAGGCATGTGAGACATCAATCCAATCTGTAGGAAAAAGACATGAATTAAGCAGACTGCTACTGAGAAGCAACCAGAAGCAGTTATTTTGAAGGCAAGTGAGTAGCCAAGGTTATTTGAAATTCAAAATGCTAATGGGAAATGTGTTCAAGAAAAGTGTCTGAAAGTGATTGTATGGATCAAAGTAAGTTTGTTCCATAGGTTTCTAAGAGCAACAAACATGCAGAAGTGTTCAGGGAGATATCCAAAAGTAGAACAGCCCTGAACTGTAATCAGAGCTACTTAAGATCTGATTTCAGTTACATTATCATTATCAGTTATCAAGGCCTCCCAGCCATGTCCCACTCTCAGATTGCTAAAGATATGGAAGATTTGTAGGGACAGCTACATATCATGACAGTTCATGATTGGGAATGTAGTATTCAGTATTATTAATAAAGTACTCTTGTACTTTATATACTATAGTACCTCTAGTGAAAACACATATATGCATGAATGTATTTATTTCAAAAGAAAGTAAAATCCTTTAGTTTTGAAAAAGGAGAATGCAACATTTGGGTGCATCTCTTGTTTAGTGACTTTGTTTAGCCAGAGATCTGGAGTGCATCTGAACTGAAATCCAAGGAATCCATCGCAAACAACTGAAAAATAAGTATATTTAAAGCCTGTGTTGCACTTTAACTGTATTTATTTGAATTATTGCTTCATTTCTGCTGATAATGTCTGCACTTTTTTCTGCACTTTGCAATTCTGTACTACTGCCTTACATAGCATAGGCTAGATGTAGTGTTGCTGAAGCTAGACTGTTTGGAATCACTGTGCTCTAAACCAGCCATCTTACATTAAGAGGGCATCCCTGCACCCTTGTGGCAGAAGTGTGTAGCTCAGGTTCCGAGTTGGGGATTGCTGGAGAAAGGCACAGTTTGGGCCTTTCCCATTGGTAACTTGACTTAAAACTGTTGAATTTCCCTTGTATTTAAGCCTCGTGTTTGCATGTAGCTATGCATTGCATATTGTGTGTGTGGGGGGTTATATACAGGGCTGCACTGCATAGATGCAAACACCTGTAAACTTAAATTTTCCCTAGACAGCTGTAAGTGGGACCCTCCCAAGCCCCCTGCTGCTTTGCAGGCAACTCAACTGCACACTGAGCAGCATCACCACAGCTCTTCACTCTAACCCGTCAACAGAATAGGCTCCTCTGTTATTCCTACATCATAAACTGATCTAACTTACCCACTCTTCAACAGTACTGCAATATAAACCTGCCATTGTGAATGGTCACTTTCCCACCATTTCTCTGGCCAGCCTGATCGACTTGGGCATTTTGAGGCATAGTAGTAATTGCCTCACTTATACTGACAACCACTTAGTCCTGAAACAAACAAATACAGTATGTGACAGATGTAATTACACTATCAATTTGGAAACAATCCTCTCACATAACAAAAACCAAGATATCGAACACATCGTCAGTTCATGCACTTCACCTCTCATACAAGTTCAGGACACAACACAAACCCACACGTGGAGGTACTCACTAGAAGCCTACCAAAAGATCAAAAAGACTTCTTAAGAGCAAATTATCAGTACATACCTCAACGTGTATAGAAAACACTGCACATAACACACATCAGTGTTTCACCAAATAAGCCCCTAAGGCAAAACACCTCCAAACCTAATATCTTGGTCATAAGAGACTCCATAGTGAGACACACAGATGTCCCCCTCACAAGGTTGGACAAGAAAGTCACTGTCAGTTGCCTATCAGGTGCCAGGATCTGTCAAATCATGCATGCACTCAGGTCACTCAACAATAAGTAGTGTTATGACTTTGTCATAGTCCACGTTGGCAAGAATGACTTGTGACACCCCTGCAGTGGCCCAGTAATCAAGCAGCCTCAATCCTCACCACTGGCAACAATGAGGGATGTACACACTGGGAGGATAACAAGTACACACACAGTAAAGTGCAATTTCCCTTAAGAGCACACAAAGATCACACTCAGTCTGGGGCTGGTTTCTCCCTGTTTCTCCAGATCCCCATTAAGACTCCCCACTGGCACAGCTATAGGGTTAAGATCTCCAGCACCCTCTCTGTCAAACCAGTGCTTCATGTCCCTGCCCAAGTAGCTAACACACACAGAGATTTGACTGAGAAACACACACACACACACACACACACACACACACACACACACACACACACACACACACACACACACACACACAAAAGGCTGCACAGGTTTACGAGGTTCTTCCCAGACTATAAAGTAGTACCAGCTGCCACCAATCACCTTTACTTATCAGCTACTATAAGATCCTTACAAAGGGTGTCCGAACCTACTGTATAATTTCACTATTAATCCAAATGGTAGTGTTGACCAAGACTTGCAAGGCGTGGCCTGTACAATGTCACCAAATACATATGCAAGTACTCTAGGAGTTTAAATATGGCTCGCAAATATCAGCCACAAAGATAGGTTTAAATATATTTAATAACAAAAAATAAAACAAGACAACACTCAGAAAACAAACACAGTTGCAAGTCACAGGAAATATTTTAAAACAACATTACAGGACAGTCTCAGATAAATACAGAAAACATCTAAACTAATCTTTACTATGCCCTAACTCTTACTTACGTAAAACACACAGGCAGAAGTGCTGAGTGGATGTTTCTAGATCCAAGAAAAGATACACAATGCATAATCTCAGAGTTCTTAAATTAATATCACATTTTACTGCTGGATTAGCCTGGATGACATCACATTTTCTCAGCTGCCTTCAGTTCCCAAGCTAAACCAGAAACTAATAGGATTTAACAACTTTGTGTGTGAAATGCATATCTCTCAGATCTTTGTAGATCTTGGAAGTTGTAAAGCAATAAAACACTTGCAAAATAATGCAGAAGGCACAATAGTTCTAGACATATTTGCTGCATTGAAACTAATTTTATAACAATCGTAAAATAATTTAATATTAACTTATTTTCTTGAAATTTTGCAAGTTAACTCTGTATGTTCCAGTTTCTACTATTAAAACATACATTTGCACAGGTATATAGTTTATATACTGTACATTTCTGTTCTTTACCAGTAGAGTACACTGTGGACACATCCTTGAAGCTCAATACTTTACAAACCCTGTTCAACACACACTTCTGTACCGGTAGTTTGATATACACATAACATATAGTTCTGTATAAATCATATCAACATCCACAAATGACAGAATTATTTACAGAATTGCAGCTAGCTGGGCTGGCAGCATTTTGGTTTGTCCCGCGTACCACCCTGGACCATATGAAAAGAGACATGACTGAACTCTCAGATTATATGTCCCAGGCAGGTATGACCCTAGCCCTAAGCAGCATTCTACCTTTACCCAGGATGATGCCACAATACAAACAAAAAAATGATTGACTTCACCAAATGGATTAGCTTCTGATGTCATTCAATAGCACTGGCCTGCTGGAGTCAAATATATTTCAAAAGAAAAGATACTCCAACTCCGTTTTGTCTTTTGATAGTTGTCACCCCTTTACCAAAAAAAAAGTGTGGTAAAGGGGCAGATGGTTCGGACATCTAGACTTAATAGTAACAAAGAAAAATTTATACTGGAGTTGGGAAACTTAATAGAAATGTTTAAAGTTAGGGGTGTCCAAGTAACTTACTAAATAAACTGAGGAAAGAAGTAATTAAAAACAGGCAGACCAGGTTTGCACCTGTTGTAACTATAGGACATCAACCTGCAATAAATGTTAATGATCAGACTATTGTTTCTGAACATGAGAGAATGGGTGCAATGGTGATTAAATACAATTATGATACACCCAATGCAGTGATATTAAACTGTACTTGATTATAATTTTTACACCTGAAATTAAGGAAGTATTGGGAGCAGTCCCCAAATTGTTTACAGCAGGGGTTACAACCTGAAAAACTTGTTGGAGTACTCAAATCTTTTTAGTAAAAATCCATCCAATTCACATATGTTCAAATGTAGGGCTAGTAAGTTTTAAAAATTCATCAATGACAATCCTTATGGCCGTATGACTGGTTGCCCATGGTGATATAATTGTAATGTGAAAAAAGGGGTTCCTTTTACCAGATCGAAAGACCGTAATCGCGAATACGAAAAGAGTGACATGGACTGCGTGAAAGTCGGAAACGCCGAACGTCCAAAATAGTGCAAATTTAAATGTCGAAGTGTAATGGTTGGCCCATCTGCGGTATAGCTCCATAAGGTAAGTTTGCGATAGATAGGACTTTAGGGTTAGGATGTGGGTTAAGGTAAGTGAATAGATAGGTAATGTATGTAAGATTTAGTGTAGTGTTAGAAGTAGGGATTTATTTAACTGTATGTATGTGTATTATTATATTTTTTTTGGATGTATGTAGTTATGGACCTTAGGGTTCTGGAGGGGTTAAGGATAGTACATAGATAGTTGTGTATGTGGGGTTTAGTGTAGTGTTGGAAGTAGGGTTTTGTTAAATGTATGTATGTGTATTATTTATTTTTTTGGGTGTATGTCTGTAGGGGACGTGTGCAGTAGTTACAGACCTTAGGGTTAGGGAGGGGTTAAGGATAATGCATAGTTAGTTGTGTATGTGGGGTTTAGTGTAGGGTTAGAAGTAGGGTTTTGGTGCTTTACTTTAGGTTAGAAGTAGGGTTTAGTTAGTGTATGTATGTGGTTTATTTATTTTGTTTGGGTAGGTAGTATGTAGTGGGTGGTGGGGTTGACCGACTATGACAGTTCGTTATTTTATTTTTCACTGTTTAGTGCGTTCAGGATTTTCGTGGTTCACGTTATGGGTGTCGATGTTTAGGTATTCACGTAAACGGTTTTTTGATTTGGTAATATAGACCCGAAAAAAGTGGTATACCTGGCTAAGTGTATGACCTGTCAGACTTTTTATGTGGGAAAAACAATCAGGAAATTCAAGTACTACAGTGGTGAACATTCTAGGGACATCAAAAGCAAAAAGGATAATCGTGCTTTATAGAAGCATTCAAAAGAATGCTGTTGTTTATTGTTTTTTGTTATCGACAAACTAGAAAATAATGGCAGAGGTGGTGACAGTAACAGTCTATTGGAATACAGGGAAATGCTATGGCAACTGATAAATGCCATGGTAAAACCAGGAATTAATGACAGTTGTTCACTTATGGGAATTTTACAACTGCAGGCTATGTCTATTTAATTTAATTTATTGTAATTTTAACTGACTTTTTTCCTTTGTATAATGATGCAATATGATTGTGCTTTGAGGTTTTTTGTTAACATAACATTAGAAAAACACATGGAGGAAAAGCTTTTCACTACTTTGTATTGTTTAGAAATTGTGATTTGCTATGGTATGTATTGCTTTAAGTTTTTAATTAGGTTAATTGATCAAGACATTTGTTTGGTTGTTAATTTACTGAGGCTATTATATAGGAGTGGTGATGATGGTCTATGTTGTTTACTCTAATGAAGCCCTATTACTGTGAAGGGTGAAAGTGCTTAGTCTCTGGTTGTGAATAAAGCTTCTTAAACTGCCATTTTTGCTGTTACTTGTATTTGTTAAAATTTATTTTGGATTACCATTCTTCGAGAAAGTCACCAAAATCCTGGATGAAGGTAAGACAGTGCATACCACCTATATGGACCTAGCTAATGCCTTTGACACAATCCCCCACTCAGGTATAATTGAAAAACTCTCCCAACTAGGTTCTAACCCTTACATCAATAGATGGGTAGCTGATTGGCTCACCAACAGAGCACATACTATCAAAGTTGGTGATTCTACCTCTACCAGTAAACCTGTCACCAGTAGTGTATCGCAAGGATGTGTACAGGGCCCTTTAGTATTTGGAATCTATTTCTTGGAAGTCCAGGCTAAGTAGATGTCCTTTGGCTTACTAAGTTCTCTGATGATTGCAAACTAGGTGCAATCATTGAGTCCCCTGATGATGTTACATATTACAGGAGGGGCTAACACAAACAAATAACTGGTGCCAAAGTCATGGTCTAAAACTAAATTCAAAAAGTGCCATATTATCCCATTTGGCAAAGTGGAATTCCCCACTATAATTACAATATTGACAGCACCCCCCTCTAAGTTTAAACCAAGTGGTGCAAGATCTATGAACACAGGTCAATAGCAATTTGAACTTTGGCCACCAGCTTTCCATAGTGGTAAGGAAAGCCTTCTACATTATGCATCTCTTAAGTAAAGGGATTGCATCCAGGTCTAAGGATGTTATAACCCCACTTTACTCGACCCTAATCAGACTATTAATAGAGTAAAATATTCCCTTCTGCGTGTATCTCACTAGACACCTGTGGCAACTAGACAGACCACAGAGGTTTCACACTAAGATGATACAGGGCCTCCAAACCATGATCTATGTGGATAGACTGACAGCCCTGTCACTGTACTTTGTATCATATAGGCTACTGAGAGGCGACTTGAGCCTGGCCAGCAGGGCAGTCTCTGACCATGACCCAATGGAAATGCTGCACATCCACAAATCAAATGGCACTAGAGTCACTCGTGCTAGAGGTCTCAACCTTGACAGTGACAATAACAGAACATGCTGGAGAGAAGTATGTCTAACAGAAATTGCCACTACTCTGGAATAAACTTCCAATTCATGTGAAGCAGATCTCCTCAATGACCCTATTCAAGCACAACTTGGACAAATGGATGGGTGACCCAAATTCACACTGGGGGTGGCTCCCATATCACTCATGAACAGGGGTAGTCAGTGCTGATTCTGATGATGTGAGGTATTGCCAGAAATGCCAGGAGAAGTAGGGCAGTGGATGTATAACATATGACACACAGCTAGCTGGAATTTTGTAAAGAATTATATGTCATACATATATCAAACTTATTTGTACAGATGCTTGTTTTGAAAATGTACCAACACTGGGTCCTGACTGTATTGTAAGTGAATTAAATATAGATGTTAACAGACAATAGTGGAAGAGAAGACCTTAAGCTCAGCTCCAGCTAACTTTGGAAAATAGTAAGAAATTAAATTACTGGGCCTAGGCCATAAAGACGTATTCTCACAGTTTTGAATGAAGCCCTAGAGACTCTGTCTGTAAGATGTATAGTTTATTAACACCTGTAGGAAGAGTAGAAGTGTTTTATGGTTTTATGACTTCCAGGAGCTGTGGCAGATCTTAGCAAGGCATGTGTGTGTGAGTGTTTGTGTGTGTGTGTGTGTGTGTGTGTGTGTGTGTGTATTATTGACACATAGGTCCTAATCCTGACAGCTTCTAGTCATGGGGGGGGGGATTTGTATGGGAACCAGAAGTCAGATGACCAGATTTATGTGATGTCATTCTGTAATCTAGGACAAAAACAATGTTTTAATACTAGTTGAGACTGAAGTCTCATGGCACTCTGTTTTGGAAACCTGACATAGAAGGATCTCTCACCTACTTCTTCTTGCCTTGCTCTAGTAAGTGACCAGGGAATAGTAACTCTTTAGATTAGTCAGGAAAATATAGTGAGATTAGTTAAGTACTGTTCTTTTGTATAGTGTGAATCTATTCATCTGTGTTATTTTAATATTTTCTCTGCCTGAAACTCTGGTGTTTGTTGTAAATAGATATTTAGTATTTTCATGTTCTTTTATTATTTACTATTTATTATTAAATATATTTAAACTTTTCATTGTGGCTGGTCCTTTAGAGAATATTTTAACCTGTGACAGTACTCGTATCTGTTTGGTGACTCTGTGGCCACTCCTGAAAGCCTAATTGCATTGGTCAAACCACCATTCAAATTAATATTAATTTCACTCAGTATAATTGGGTACCCTTGAAAGTGCCTTAGTGTAGCTGGCTTGGGAGCATCTGGTGGCAGTAACTACCTTATAGTCTGGGCAGAAGGGGGCATAGCTAGTAAACGTGTGCCAGCTGTTCTCAGGTGTGTGTGTGTGTGTGTGTGTGTGTGTGTGTGTGTGTGTGTGTGTGTGTGTGTGTGTGTGTGTACAAATCAAATCTCAAAAAGCTTGTGTATCAGCTACTTGCAGCAGGGACAAGAAGCAATGGTTTCACAGAGAGAATGGTGGAGGACTTGGCTGAGGACTGAACTCTACAGCTGTGCCAGTGGGGAACCTTACTGGGGACCTAGGGAGAGACAGAGAGAGAGAGAGAGAAACCCAGACTGAGTGTGCTCCCTGTGTGCTCTTAAGGGAAATTGTGCTTGATGCAGAGAACTGCATCTGGAAATACCAGGTGTATCCATTTTTGTTCCAAGTGAATGTCCCACTACAGTGTCAGTGGTGAAGATTTAGGCTCATTGATTACTGGCACAAAGATGTGACATCACACTGATCTGTAAAGTGCATCCATCTAACCAAGGACAATTGGGGCAACCCAGGATTAACATGACTAGGCTTATAGCATAGTAACCTCCTATGAGCCTATACATATATATATATATATATATATATATATATACATATATATATATATATATATATATATACATATACATATACATATACATACACACAAACAGATGCATAAATCTAAAAGTGAGTACACGAAACACTGTCCAACACCCAAAGATCCATTGTCTAATATTTCTATATTTTACAACTTTATTAATGAAAGGGCAAGCCTGCAAACAGAATGGTTTCACAGTTAGCGTCCTCACTGTTTTCCATTACATTACCCAGCAGTGCCTCCTCTGAAATCATTCCAAAAACACTTCTCATTATAGTGTAAAACAGGAATAATGGGAAGCTGTTTTGTTGGAAATATAGTATATTAAGTCCCTGGCTAATTCCATTCCATACGATGGTAAATTTTAAGTAGGCCAACTACATAGCACTAAAAAGCTTCTGGAATGGTTGTTTACAGAATGTACAACAGGAAGCAGAAAATTAGACTTCCCAGAAACCAAGAAATCATTAAAGGGGTATATATTAAAAAAAGATAATTTATGAAGTAGAAACTTTAGGGAAAAAAACTCCTAAAACTAGGAAATAAAGAGATGTATTTAAACATGGTTCTGTTGCAGTACACATCAAAAGAATATGCAAAATTAAAATGAGACCTTTTCTTATTAATTTCTTTTTTTTGTGGTTAAATACCTTCACTGAGAGCTGTAAATGAGCATGAACCCTTGCAATTACATTGCTAGCACTGGTAAATACTGTGTCATAATCTCTGAACAGTGACATCTTAATAAAACTGTACACCAAGGTATTGGCCAATAAGCTGCTATCTCTCCATCCATGTTTGACTGAATGGCAGCCCAGTTGAGCAGGAAGTATATGAGAGGACTTAGAATTCTAACACAGAGCACTTAGCATGAACATAATCCTACTATCACAGTACTGGTGGTCTTTGAGATGGTATTTGCTTCTATTACAAGGGATTGTTTATGGAGAAGGTTTTGAGTCTTTCGTGTCTCCTACATCTCATGTTGGCTATCCAGGTTCTATAAAATTCTCAGCCTGCCATGGTCCTCATAAATTCAGACACAGCCTCCCATTTCCACTACAGAAAGAAAAGAGAAGTAAAACCACAATCTCCAACCCTTTTATGCCTGCCTTTGAATCCTTGGCCCAAATTTGATTTGTTTTTGGCGTCTTCCAAATGAAGACATGAAGATCCTGCTGTTCACCAAAGATTGCCTATTCCTTACTGCAAATATCTTACAAAACATTATTTTCTTAATGAACACCATATATAATTTGCACTTGCCATTAGGCCTACGGGGTAGTAAGGAAGAAAAAAAATATTCCCATCCAATAATTCTTCTTAGGATCTGCATACAGCTGCTCTTTGTCTAACTTTATCTTTTAGAAGTCCTCCCTTTAATACCTTGGAATTAAGCTGCACATCCCTACCCAATGTTTAATAAAAAAAGTTTTTTTGGATGTTTTTACTCCCACAATCTCTCTCGACCATTAGCCCCAGCCAATTAGACCATTTGTTCCTCTTCACTGCGTGAAGGTAAACAAGGATGGACTGTCATATTGGGGTGGTTCATATTGTTTTCCTTTTGTCTCCATCTTATCTGGATTCACTCAACTAGGTGCCAGGGTGGAGTATAAAATTGGATGTTTGCAGATGAAGTACCTTCACTTCTACAAGGGGTTTTCCACTTAGAAGTCCTGCCCCTCCCAGAGAGCACAGGTTGTGGTTTCCCCAGTCTCAGCTTGGGAGATAATTACTGCACTGTGTGTTCCTCAGTTGGCAAATCACTCCTATCCTTCTCCAGGAAGGACAAGTGGGCCATATCCCTTCATTACGTTCCCCTACTTATCTGCCTCCTCAAATATAAGAGCTGCTAAATGAACCCTGATTGACTGGGTCTCAGTAAGGACTCCCCTTCTGTGCCATGGAAGTAGGTGAATGCATAATAAAAATGAATTACAAACCATTATAAGAACATTTAATATTAGTCCATTGCTGGCACCACCTATATCCTTCCATACTGAACAGGTTAAATGCTCTTAAAATGATCTTTTGTCTCAAATTCATCTATAGCACTAGTCATATCCCTACCCAACTAATCTACTCCTGGATTAAGAAGATCCAGAAATAGCAACCCAATTCATATGGAATGGGAGGAGGAGGAAAATTCACATCTGAGTGTTAAATATCTCATGTCAATAGGATGGAATGCCTTTCTTCATTCTAAGCCATTATGTAGAACATTCGCTATAGGTTCATGGGCTGGTACTAGGCTATCGGCCCTAGGGCCTATACAAGCCTAGCCATAACAATTCCATGTCTATTTCTTCCCACACTATTTACTTCCCTGGACCCCTGTCTAGCAAGATGACTGACATATGGGCAGTCTATTCCACAGTCTGGGGAGTCTCTGGGTCAGGAACCCAACCCTCCAGCAAGTTTTGTTTATTGCGATGACAAGGTTTGGATCCCTGGAGCATGTGGCTCTGAGGGATTGGGATTTCTTTAAGTGTAGCATGTCCAACAGCTCTGGGTTTGACATGGCCTTGTATGTTAAGCAGAGATCGTCTCTGAGTAGACGATATGCGACAGAGTATAGCTGGAGTTTTTTAAGGCAGTCAGCGTAGGGCATCGGCTTTAGGCCTATCATTCTTTTAGTGAGATATTTCTGCGACCTTTCCTGTTGTTGCAGATGTCTTGAGAGGTACATACCAAACGGAGCGCTGTATTGTATAATGGGTCTAATGAGGGATGAGTACAGTGGGACAATGATCTCCTTTTTTCTGGATGAAAAGCCCTTAGTGATGAGGTGTGCCACATAGAAGGATTTCTTGACTGTTGTTGCGATGTGGTTATCGAAGGTGAGACCAGTGTCCACCTGTGTCCCTAAGTCTCTTATCACACTTTCGGTGTTTAGTGTACTGCCACCTATGTGGTAATTCACAGGTACATGTTTTTTCCCAAAGGGGATAACTATACATTTCTTTGCATTGAGCTTGAGCCCAAGGCTCTGGCACCAAGCATCTGTTTCTGTAAGGCCCTTTTGTAGAGTATCCACATAATTTGGGGATTCACTAATGGCTCCCAGTTTGCAGTCATCTATGAACTTTGTTAGACAGAGTCCCTTAGTGTTGGCCTGTACTTCAGAGAAGTAGATGCCAAACAAGAATGGTCCCAGGACTGAACCCTGAGGTACTCCACTTGTCACTTGTCTGGAGCTGGATTTGGAGTCGGCTACTTTTATGGTGTGGGTTCTGTCAGTAAGCCAGTTGGCAACCCATCGAGTGATGTAGGGATTAATGCCCAGCTTAGTAAGTCTGTCTATGATTCCAGAGTGGGGGATGGTGTCAAAGGCCTTGGCGAGGTCCAGATAAGCTGTGTGGACCACCTTACTCTCATCCACGGCTCTGGAGACTGATTTGAAGAAGTCAATCAGGTTCAGGAGACAAGATCGGCCCTTCACGAACCCAAACTGGGTGGGGTCCAGTGTTTGAAGGTTGCCAATGTCTTTGTTTATAAGTTCCATGGTAATACGTTCCATGGCATTGCAGATCAGGCTCATCAGACTGATGGCGCATTAGTTCCCAGTATCCAAGGTGGATCCCCCCTTGTGGAGTGGGATAACTGTAGCTATGCACCACTCAGTGGGCACAAAGCCTGAGGTGAGGCTATGATTAAACATGACACTTAGGTGAGGTGCCAGTTAATTTTGTAGTTCATGTAGTACACAGCCCGGGATGTCATCTGGTCCCATGGATGCTGTATTCTTAGCTTTGGAGAGTGCGTTTTTTACCTGTTTGGCCGTTATTACCAGAATTTGGCAATCTTCCAGTAGTAAGATGGGCCATTTAGGGGGTGGGGGGGAGTTGGCACTGAATTGATCTGCCAGAATACTGGCAATATCCTTGGGATCAGTATATTTAATTCCATTCTGTTGTAGCTCAGAGCAGATCTGAGCATTGCCATTTAGATTCTTGACATAGTTATAGAATGCCTTGTGGTTGTCTTTGGAATCTTTGGCAATTTTATTTTCGTAACTAGCTTTGGATGATTTTATGGGGATTCTCAGCTTCTTACTGAGGCTGGTAAGGGAGTTTTTTGCATCCTGGGATTTTCCTCTTTTCTGCAACAGTTCCTTCCTTTTGTTGTAAAGTTTATTTATGGCAGGGGACCACAAGATTGGCTTCCTTTTTTTGGAGGAGAGCATCTTGGTTCTATTTGGGATGGCACGATTCATGCATGAGTGGATGTGCTCGTACAGTGCCTTAGTGTAGGATTTAGCAGTCGAACTTTCGGTTCCCGTCTGCATGGGTGTCATGAAGTCCGTCTGCATGGGTGTCATGAAGTTTGTCACTTCTGACTCGAGTTGCATGAAGATGGCTTTGGAGAAGTTTTTTTATGGAGGTTTCTTTACTGGGGGGGTGGGATGTGGATGTTAAGTGTGATTAGCTTATGGTCAGACCTGACCAACGAGGGGGTGACCATAGGTGTGGAGCATCGATTTCCCATGTTGGTAATGACCAGATCTAGGATATTGGAGCCCCTGGTGGGACTATGGATTAGTTGATCCAGGACGTTGGCATTTATGAATTCCAAGAACTGTTGGGCAAAGGTGTTGGCACATGAGTAGTTTTCCCAGTTGATGGCAGGGTAGTTGAAATCACCCAGTATTAGGGTGTTTGGTTGTATCTTAATATTTCCCAGTATGTTTAGAAAGGTGTAGTGAAAATCTTGGGGCATGGTGGGGGATCTGTAGCAAGCTACAATTTGGATTGCAGTCTTACCTAGTGTTAGGTTGCACCTGGAGAATTTCAGACACATTGTGTTGGGCAACTAGCCTGATGGTGTGAATATCCTTGGTGAATATGGACACTCCTCCACCTTTAGTGTTTCGGTCCTGGTTTGGTGGCCAAAAAGTGTGGTAAGAGTTGTAGCCTGGTATTGCAGGGGTGCTCTCTGGAGCCTTGAACCAGGTCACATTTACTGCACAGATATCAATGTTCTCCATTTTTAGGAGTGCCTCGAGAGAGTGCATTTTGAGGTTTAGACTTCTAGCATTGAGTAGCATTACCTTTAGAATTTGCATGCTTGTACCTGTTACTTTGGTGGTTTTGTTCTTTGAACTTTGCCTAAAAAAGGCACTATAGGGGTGGCAAGATCCTTAGCCAGTAACCTGATTCCCAGAGGCGACAAGTGCAGACCATCTCTGGCAAAGCATCGTGGTCTGTCGATCATGTCGTCCCAGGCAGGCAGTTACTGGAGCCCCTTTGAATGACACCAGAAGCTTAGCCAATTGTTGAAGTCAATCATTTTGTCCTTATATTGTGGTATCATTCTGGGCGAAGGCAGGACGCTACTCAAGGCTAGGGTCATACCTGCCTGGGCCACATGATCCAAGAGCTCTTCCATGTCTCTTTTCATGTTGTCCAGGTAGATACGTCTCAATTTATTCACTCCAACATGGACAATGACAGAGTCATATTTGTACTTGTTGTGGAGTGACATGAGTGCATGCGTTATGTGGCGGATCCTGGCACCCGACAGGCAGCTGACTGTAATTTTCTCCTTGTTCAGCCTGGTGAGTGGGACATCAGTGTGCCTGACTATAGAGCACCTATGACTAAAGTGTCAGATACGTTGTCTTGCCTTAGAGGCTGTTGCTGGGTGGCACACTGGTGTTGTGAGCCATGTGACACTTTGGTTGTGATTGGTGTTTGTTTGCGTTTCAGCTTCGGAGGTCCTTGTCGCTTGGGCAGGTTACAGTTAAGGGCCTCCACATATGTGGATTTAATGTTGCTATGTGTGGGTGTTGGTGTTGTGGGTTTAGAAGGGCTATGTGCTGCTTGAGGTGTAGTGCGGGTATTAACCTTCTCCTCTTGACTGTCTAGCACAATCTTGGGTGGTTAGAGCTTTGCTTCCAGTTTGGCTATGTAAGTGCATCTCTCACAGGTTGTAGTGTTTGGTGGTAGGAGGAGAGGGTTGTCTGTGTACATAAGGCAATTGCTGCATTGCCCCAGTATGTCCAGATTCACCAGGTGAACAGGAGAAATCACCTGAAGCTGACCCTTGGACATGCCTGGTTTGGTGCTTTTTTTGTAAAGTACAGGAGCTGTTTTCCCTTGCCTTAGCAAGGTACTTTGCAGTTATAGGCTGTTTAGTGCCTATGATTAATTTCTCCTTATTAACAAGGAGAGTTGAGTGCTTGTATCAGTTTAAGGCATCCTAGTGCTTTCCATCAGGTATTAGAGCAAGTGCTAGTCACCGGGATGCTTAAATGTAAGATAAAAAAATGGTTTATTCTAAACACTGCAGTGTATACTAGACAAGTTAGATGTAAATATAGATAACTTAAGTTTTACCTATCGAAAAAGTTAAGTTTTAGTGGAGAGTCACTATTTTTAAAATAGCAAGATAGATTGAAAGGGGGTGGTCACTTTTGTATTCTGGTACTATGGAATACAGTAGGATGGCCAATAAATTTCAATAGCTGAAGGGGAGTGATTTCACAAAATGATAATTTTGTGCTTATTCCCACAAGCCAGTGAAAGCAGAGAGGAAATGAGATATATGGTCAAATTAACATAAAAGGCAGGCAACTAGAAAGACAGTGGTATTTAAGAACATGACAGTAAGCGGGTAGGAGGGTGGGAAAAATTTCTGCCTGACTCACAAGAGACAGAGCTGTGGTCTCTTTTGAAGTGTTAATATGCAGTTAAAAGCAGAATACAAGTAAAACACAAGGTAAAGAATACAAATCACAGTATTCAAAATATAAAAAGGCAATAAAGTAATACAAAATACAACAAATAAAAAGCAAACTAACCTTTCCTTTACAGCAAAGTGTAGCAGAGTCTGGGTGAGCCTTTCTAGTCTCAATCAATCAATGTCTCCATATTCAGATGCAATACCCCCACCCCTGGTCTATGGACCAGTTAGAAGCAGATTTTGGATAGCACCTACTACTTTAGTCATCCTTTGGTATATTTCTTCACTTCCTGTGAACACCTAAGTTTTGCCTCATTTTAAACCACAATACAAAACCTTAACTATTTTACAGAATGCAAAAGGACTACAATAATTGTGCAGTCCTCATGTTACTTTATGGAATTTCCCAGATGTTAGAACAGGAAAGCAATTAGTAAACTGATAAAAATAGAAGGAGAAAATTATTTTGACATATCTGCTCCAGAATATGAAGATTAAAATCCGTAGTTGCTAATCAGTCATTCAGTAGTAAACTAACAACTCTATAATAGAGTCCCTTCAGAACAGTCTCTCCTTCTTCATGAATTTGTCTTTCAAAGTAGTTTATTATTACATGTTTTATCTTCCTTCCATGTCAGTTGCTCTCATGCCCTTATAAACTAAAACTTCAAATGATGTACTCTGGGTTCATTAATAAACTTACTGTGATCACACTGAGTCAGATGGTGTTTACCTTCCACGAGTGATTCTGCTCTGTTACCTTCTGCGAGTGAGGTGACTTTGGACTAATTAGCAATGAAGAAGATAAAAATGCTGTGTGGCAATGGTAGCTAATTAAGAAACTCACTCATGGTCAAGCCAAGCCTGCAGTGAGGGCATAGTTACCAGAGAGGCAGCTGAGCAATGCAATAAGAAAATCTTGAAATCATAGTGCACGTGTTTGCGTTGAAGTGGTGCTGATTGTCCATACGTGCTCATGACAGGCAGAATAAGAAAGGAATCTATCAACCTTAAAGGACTCATTGCACATTTTAATTCTAATTTTTGACCAGATTAAAGTTTGGAAGTGGGTGTATATGACAGAATGAAAAAGGGTAATGCAAACAGAAGGAAACAAATAAGGCTAGGTAAGGAGCAAATAGGATGGGGGCAGGAAAGGAAACGTAATTTTTTTTTTTGTAAGAAAGTTGCCTATTTTCTACATAACAAGAAGTTAAGTTGGAGGAAGGGGAGGGTACAGGGTCAAGGTACAAACACAAAACAGCCAAGCCTGACAGGGGAGGCACTGACACACTGAAGGTGAGGAACAGTGGATTAGGAGACATCAGACAAACAAAGGGAACACAATAATGATGCAGAGGAGGAATGCACAAGAAACAAAGAAGAGCAAAGAGACAAAATGGATGGGAAACAGCAGGATGGAGGATATAGGTATGACCCCCAATACTGCCATGTTTGTGTTATATGCAGTGGGAGTCTGCACACCACCTTGTGAACACCACTGAGACTTGACTTGATGATGAAGGAGCCACCACTGGTGGCAGAGACATGAATCTGCAAGGTGCAGGAGCAGTCTTTTCAGGTGGCCAATGTGGGCTTCAATGCATGGCCCAACAGCTTCTCTTCCACCTCTGCAAGTTGACTGTGGGCAACATATGGTTCCCCCCTAGCAGTGTCACTGACAGGAATAATATCGCTCCTGGTCAGTGAAAGCTCACTGGGGGGGGGGGCTATCTGGCTTCCCTGAGGGTGTTACTGGGAATGAGCCCCAGCAGCCATAACAGCAGGTGTCCTTGGAGGAGTTACACTGTGGCGACTGGGAGTCCACAGTTGAGCCACAGGTATTGCTGTGGTAGCTGCTATATAGAAATGCAAAATAAATGAAAGAATAACATAACACCCACAAAATATATATTAAAAAGAAAGGACAGTGACAAGGAGAAAGGGGAAAGAAATGCAGACATAAAATAAAATACTATTGTCACTTAATAAGGATAATATGACAGTAGAAGTACAGCAGAAATATTATTATAAGCAAACATAATAAAGACTCCCAGGAGACTGCTATGAAAACACAGTTATAAGCTTATACCTGCTATCTATGTGTATTGAGCAAGTTATATGGACAACTGTGTACGGACCACACTGGTTGTTAATGTCCTTTGTATTGTGTGCTATAATTAGGACAAATGCACTCATGTCACTGCAATGAAATATCCCCAGTAGCCCCATGCACTAAATGAGGTACCCTGGACATATTTCTAAAGTCATAAACCCAGCTATTAACATGACACACATATTAAGAGATTACTATGCATGCATAACTTATTTCAACAGATGTCAAGCTACCAACAGTGATAAAAAGTTGACAACATTCTTCATAGGCAACCTGCCTAATACATCTTTACTACTATGATGGTTGTTTGACTTTTCGACTTTTTCCGGATAGGGGTCACCACAGCGGAACTCCGGTCCGCTAATGATTGGCAGTTGATTTTTATGGTGCCGAGTTGCCAGCTCGACGCCCAACCTTCAGAGAAGGCACGCCCATTCACGCATGTCTTTCCGAGGCCACTCGACCGCGGGGAGGACATGTAGACTCCACACAGAAGGCACTCCAGCTGAGAATCGAACGGGAGAACCTCTTGCTGTGAGGTGACAATGCTACCGCTGTACCACCGCGGCTTTCCTCTTTACTACTATGATGGTAACACATGAAAAAATTAATACTGAAAGATAACTATACCCCTTAAGTACATTGTAGTAACAGGTGTGCTCACTCTTGCACCTGGAAGGGTTGGGCAATCTCCTCCAGTACTGCAAGGAATTCTCTGTAATAACTTCATGGGCTGTGAAAAAATGGATCACTGTACAGTCTACGCTGGTAGGACAGGAAGACAATTATTTATGGCATACTAACAATACATCTGTTGGTGAAGAAGGTCTTAATGGCACCTCCGCAGGACACAATAGTGGTACCTGCACTGGTCACCAGTTTGAAGAATGCGTGTGGCATCAGTAACCAACCTGGCAAGACAGTGCCAAGCATCACTTTACATTCCTAACCTTGGTTATCCTGATATATCTGAAGAATAATGCCTAATATCTTCTTTACCAGGAAGTTTTAATATATTAGTAATTTCTAGTTAGTCATGACATCTGTGATATCCTCCTGTGAAATTTCAGGAACAGGATGATCAGTAGAGACCTGATCGACTGACAGATTAATTTTGCTGAAACATTTAACAGGAAAATGGACGTTCTGATTTTTTTTTTCTGAAGTTCTCCTTTGAGCAATTAGGACTTAATGGACTGTAAAAATTTTGGTATCTTGTCAACTATTCTAGCATCAGCCTTCATTTAGCCATTTCATAGACACAGGCACAAAACCTTTTTCTGCTCTGATTTTACATCTGACATGTCTTCTCATCATAAGATCCATTACAATCTGCTTCTAGGATACCTGTGAGGTGTCACTAGTATGTCTGCTCATCATAAGATGAGTCACAATCTGCTTCTAGAATGCCTGTGAGATACCTGTGAGATGTCACTAGTATGTCTGCTTTTGATAAGATCAGTCACATTCTGCTTATAGAATGCCCGTGAGATGTCTCAGGTATGGCTGCTCTTAATAAGATCAGTCACATTTTGCTTCTGGAATGCCTGTGAGATGTGATTGATTAGTCAGGCATTGGAGTGTGTGTGTGTGTGTGTGTGTGGGGGGGGGGGGGGGAGTCCTCAATTTTCCTTCTTTTTGAGAAAATCTAAATACTACAGGTTGTATCTTTCTCAGGTTTTCCTTTCAGGGCTGAAGGTTACCTTAGCATTCTGCCCTGATGGAAATGCTACACATTCCTAAATCAAATGGCAGGAAGGTCACTTGCCCAGGCATCTTAACCTAGCCTCAGACATGAACAAGTCAAGCTGGAGAGAGAGAGAGAGAGATGCATCTCCCAGAGATTGACAATTCTCTGGAACAAGCTTCAAATTCATGTGAAGCAGAGCCTCTCCCTGGCCCTCTTCAAACGCAAATAGATCAATGGATGGATGACCGCAAATTCACTCCTGGGGTGGTGCCCATGTCCTTCCTGGACAAAGGAAGTCAGTATTAACTAACTTAGACCCATAACTCTGCAAATTCCACTCACCTAACCACCAGCAATTGGGGCAACTCAGGATAAATATGGCTAGGCTTGTAAGGGCTCTAGGGACATTAACTTAGTAACCTCCTAGGAACCTATGCATACTCTGGTATGTTTTCTGGTGTACATAATTGTTAAGGTTAAAGTTGTATCCTGTGTGCTAACAATGTTACTTTGTACATTGACACTAGGTGTCCCACCATCCCTTTGCTGTACTGGGAATACTGACTGTTGAGCGTTTGTGGTATATAGGGGTTGCTGCTGTTGTCCCCTATTACCCTCTGTCACATATTGTTGTGATGTGTACTGCTGTGCTTGTACTTCTGGCTGCATTACCAGTTGCTGTCGTGGTACATGTGGCTTATCAACATTTTTCACGGTAAGAAACTTACCCTTTGCCTCTTGTTCCTGGCACCATCTGCGATAATATTTACAATCATTTTTAGTATGGCCTACTTGTTTACAGGAATAACAAACAGGCTGCCTCTTTGGAGGACACTCTATAGACTGAGTAACTTGAGAAGTTAACTGAGTGGCTGGGGGAGCTGATGCTGCCTGTTGTTGCCCCTGTATAGCTTGCCCTTGACTTGATTGTCCTGCTTCCTGCTGTGGGACTTGCTGTCCCTGATTAATCCATCTCTCATGTCCCCTTCCCCTTATTTCACTAATAATGAGTGCAGAACAGGGAGTGTAACTCTTTTGCTTATGAATAGCATTATCTTTACACATAATACATGCTTGCAGCAATTTATCTACTAACTCTGTGAGTGTATTTGAAGATTCTTCATAGATACGTTTGATATTCCTTGGGACACCTTACAAATGGTCCAAAAAGGAGTGCATAACAGCTTTTTGAAAATTGACATCTTTCATATCTTTTTCATTACTGCCATTAACTAGCATATATGCCAGCTGGCAATGTTCAGCTTGTTCTTCCAAAGAATCGCAGACTGTCATTTGAAACTGATCTATAAAGTGTTGGTGTGAGAGATTGCCCCCTAGTGTATGCTAACAATACTGCTGTCATTCTTAGGTCTTGAGTTTGTATTGGATACTGCTTTTGCTGAATATAAGCCATGAAACATTGAGAAATAAAATTCCAGAAACAACGTTCTAGTGTATAATTCCATACAGTGCCTACAGTTTTAAGAACTCAAGCTTCAATTGTAATCATGTTATTAAAAATACCCTTCTGTTCATCCCACTTAGGGAGAGTTTCTAACATCCTAGACTGATGATAAACTTAAGCAGAAAAACCTGCTGTGGCTATGATAGGACTGGTAACAGCAGTTTCTAGTGCTTTAGATTGATATTTTTCTAACAGGGCTTGTAATCTTAAAATATCTTGATTAGCTAAGTCTACTGCACTAGCAGCCTCAGATTCCTGTGTATCTAATTGAGCTTGTAATGTGTTAGTCTCCTCCTTTGCAACAGTTATGTCATGCTGTGTGTCAGCCAGTTGCGTGTCATATTTTTCTTGCAAACGGACAATTTCATTCATTAACCCTTCTATCATACCAGTAGCTGTACTGCCTTGTTCAATAACAGTTTGTGTAAAGGTCTTAATTTCAGTCTGAGAGACTTTCAAAAACTGAGAAAATTCTTTTGTACATTTAGCGATGTCAGCATGCATTTTACCAGACGCATTTCATTTATCACAGTAAGTCTGAAAATGATACATGAGGTCAAGATCTTGCTGGTTGCTAACTTTAGCAATCCAGTCTTTAAACTCTTGCAAATCAGACTGTAAAGTACAAACTTTGACATTTGCATCACCCTCTAATAAATCTTTTGCAACAGGATATATAGAAACAGGAACCATTTTCTGTGCTTCAGGCATTACTTTATCCTGGTTGTGTTCCAGGTTTTGCACATTTCGTTTATGACAAGGCATGCAAAAAGCAATATTTAAATTATTGCAAATAGCACATTTCTGTACATTCTGTGGCACTTCCGCCTTATGTAGTAAAGACTTACAGGTGATAACATGCTGATTATACTATGTATTTAAATAATTCCACACATCTACATATGATTCAGACACATCAACAGTAAAAGATTTAGTGCACTTCTTGGCATTTTCATGAATTGAATTCATTGTTAAAAGAAAAACGGAAGAAAATATTTACCATAAATGTTCAGGTCAAGGTGGCCAGTCTTCTGGATATGCCTTTTACAAAGATATTTTGAATATGCTTTGCAAGGGGTTTTTGGTCATTTTCCAAGTGAACTTCATTACGAAAAATGTAGTCATCAAAATTCTCACATCCATATACTAATATAATATAAGCAAATCTCATTTGTGCCTCTATAATGGTACTGACAAATAGGCAACTGTTTTTCTCTACCATTCTGACTGTCAGCTGTACGTAAGACAACTGGATTATTTTAATGTTAACCCATTTGAAACTAGTCTCTTGATCATTTCAAAACTCTTCCTGTGTATACATTCCAGTACAGATCTTGCTGCAACAGTGTCGTTTAGGCCTAGCTTGTTTCCTGCCTTTCCTGTAACTAGTCTAGTCCAGATATAGAGTTGCTGGCCCAGAAATTGTAGTTTATTGGTTGTTTGCGCAGTTTTTCCATCTCTTTCAACTTTCTGGTTTAAAAGCCCGCGTTTGCGCTTGTTCCCCACCTTTCTTGTAACTAGTCTAGTCCAGGTACAGATTTGCTGTATCCAGGACTGTTTCTAAGCTTCTGAGCCCCTCAAGCCTTTCTGTGTTGGAGGGAAGCCTTCTAACGTAGCAGTGGGAGTGGTAAGTACTAGGTAGCCTATCTACCACAAGAGGAGTGTTTTTTTTGGCCCAGAAATTGTAGTTTATTGACCATTTGAGCAGTCTTTCCATCTCTTTCAACTTTCTGGTTTAAAAGCCCACATCTGTGCTTGTTTCCCACCTTTCCTGTAACTAATCTAGTCCAGATATAGATTTGCTGTATTCAGGACTGTTTGTAAGCTTCTGAGCCCCTCAAGCTTTCTGTGTTGGAGGGAAGCCTTCTAACTTAGCAGTGGGAATGGTAAGTACTAGGTAGCCTATCTACCAAAAGAGGAGTGTTTTCTTGGCCCAGAAATTGTAGTGTATTGACCATTTGAGCAGTCTTTCCATCTCTTTCAACTTTCTGGTTTAAAAGCCCACATCTGCGCTTGTTTCCCACCTTTCCTGTAACTAATCTAGTCCAGATACAGATTTGCTGTATCCAGGACTGTTTGTAAGCTCCTGAGCAGTGCCAAAGTCTGCTCTTCAATTTTTCCCTTAGATCTACTAGTTCTCTCTACTCCTGCACTTTTACTAGCTTGTTAGTTTAGCACTTTACCAGACTTCTTGTAGCAATTATTGTAGTACACAAAAGTGCTACCAGCACTAAACGTTCTACAAGGAAGCAGCTCCAGTACTTATTAATGCCCACCACTCCAGGCATGTCTAAAGGTCATTTCCTTGTGCTTTCTCCTATTAACCTGGTGAACTTCGGCATCCTGAGGCAATGTAAGCAACTGCCTCATGTATATTGACAACCCTCTCCTCTTACCCCGAACACTCAGACTTGTGAGAGATGCACTTAAATATCCAAATTGGAAGCCACGCACTCTCCAGCCAAGACCGGAATAGCTGGTCAAGAGCAGAAGGTCAACACTTGGACCACACCACATGGAACACATAGCCCTCCAGAACACAAACCAGCATTGCCTTCACATAAAAACACAAACCACACACTCACCTTCGTGGAGGCTCCCAATAAAAATCTAACCAAACAGCAGAGACCTCCAAGGCAGAAATGCACACGACCACCACAACACAACACTAATCATGAGACACATAACTCTCCTAAACAATGTGCCACTCAACTAAAGCCCCTGAGGCAAAACAACATGCTCAACATACTAGTCATAGGTGACTCGATAGTGAGGCACACTGATGTCCCACTCACTAGGTTAAATAAGGAGAAAGTAACAGTCGCTGCCTGTCAGGCGCCAGGATCCACCACATAGCGCATGCACTCAGGCCCTCAACAATAGGTACGAATATGACTCTGTCATTATACATGTGGGTGTAAATGACCTGAGACGTACCTCCCTGGACTACATGAAAAGAGACATGGAGGAGCTCTCGGATTATGTTGCCCAGGCGGGTATGACCCTAGCCCTGAGCAGCATCCTACCATCACCCAGAGTAATACCACAGTACAAGCAGAAAATGATTGATTTCAACAACTGGCTAAGTTTCTGGTGTCATTTTAAGGGGATCCAGTATCTGTCTTCCTGGGATGACATGATTGACAGACCTCGATGCTTTGCCAGAGATGGTCTGCATCTGTCACCCCTGGGCTTCCGGATACTGGCCAAGGCTCTTGCCACCCCTATAGTGCCTTTTTTAGGTGGTGTTCCAAAGACCAAATTACCACCGTAACAGCTACAAACAAATGCAATGTGATGGTCATGCTGCTCAACGCTAGAAGTCTAAATCTCAAAATGCACTCGTTCGAAGTACTCCTTAAAATGGAGAACATCAACATTTGTGCTGTAACAGAGACCTGGTTCAAGGGAGCAAAAAGCACCCCTGCACTACCAGGCTGCAACTCATTCCTCACCTTTTGGCCCCAGAACTTGGACCAAAGCTCCAAAGGTTGTGGTTTTTCCATATTCATAAAGGATGCGCACACCTCCAGACTGATAGCCCAACATAACGCATTTGAGATACTTCAGGTGCAGCTAACATTGTGTAAGACAGCAATTCAGGTCGTAGCCTGATATAGGTCCCCAACCATGTCCAAAGATTCACACTCCACATTCCTAAGCACCCTGGAGAATATTAGGGTCCACCCTAACGCTCTCATACTGGGCGACTTCAACTACACCTCCATTAACTAGGAAAACAACTCGTGTACCAATACACTCGCCCAACACTTTCTGGAATTCATTAATTCCAGTGCCCTGGACCAGCTCATTCTTACCCCCACTATAGGTAGCAACATCGTTGACATGGCCATTACTAACATGGGCAACCGTTGCTCTACACCAATAGTCAACTCCTCCCTGGTTAAATCCAGTCACAAGCTAATCACCTGGGAAATCCACAACCCTTCCACCCCCCCCCCCCCACCCCAACAAAGGTACCCACCATGAAAAATTCTCCAAAGCTAACTTTGGGCTCCTAAAAACAGAGGTGGCTAACTTCACTGCACCCATGCAAATGGAGAATAGTTGCATGATTGCCAAATCATACACCAATACTCTGTACGAACACATACACAAATGCATGGATCTCACCATACCCAATAGAACTAAGATGCTCTCCTCAAAGAAAGGAAGCCAATCTGGTGGTCCCCTGCCATAAGCAAACTCTACAACAGAAAGAGGAAACTGATGAGGAATAAGGAAGTCCATAGACTGGAAAAACTCCCTTATCAGCCTCAACAAAAGGTTGAGATCAATCATCAAATCCTCTAAAGCTAGCTATGAAAACAGAATTGCAGCAGACAGTAAAGACAACCACAAGGCGTTCTATAGTAATGTAAAGAATCTCCATGGCAATACCCAGATTTGCTCTGAGCTACTGCACAATGCTAACTCCTATACCGAGCCAACAGATATTGCAAATATACTGGCGGACAGACTCAGTGCTAACTTTACCCCTCTCTCCCCTCCAAAGGACCAGTCACAATACCAGTAGATTGCCAGGCACCCAGTATTACTGCTGCACAGGTTAAAACAGCACTGTCCAAGGCCAAGAATACAGCTTCTATGGGACTTGACAGTATCCCTGGCCATGTTCTACATGAACTACAGAGTGAACTGGTACCTCACCTGTGTGCCCTGTTCAATCACAGCCTCACCTCAGGCTTTGTCCCTACCGAATGGTGCACTGCTACAGTCATCCCTCTCCATAAAGGAGGAGTGACTACAGACTCGGGGAACTATCGCCCCATTAGCCTGATGAGTCTGATATGCAAAGCTATGGAATGCATCATCAAGGACTTAATAAACATGGATATAGGGAATCTCCAAACTCTGGATCCTACACAGTTTGGTTATGTGAAGGGTAGATCATGCCTGCTCAACTTGGTTGACTTCTTTGAGTCAGTCACCAGAGTTGTGGATGAAGGTAAGGTGGTTCCTACAGCCTACCTTGATCTGGCCAAGGTTTTGATACCATTTCCCACTCAGGAATCATAGAAAAGCTCACTAAGCTAGGCATCAACCCCTATATCACTAGGTGGGTTGCAAACTGGCTCACAGATGGAACCCACAGTGTGAAAGTAGCTGACTCCAAGTCAGACTGTTGACCAGTCATGAGTGGAGTCCCACAGGGTTTGGTCCTGGGTCCTCTCCTGTTTGGTATCTACTTTTCTGAAGTCCAGCCCAACATGAAGGGACTCTGGCTGGCAAAGTTCGCAGATGATTGCAAGTTGGGAGCTATTATTAACCCCCCAAGTGATGTTGACATCCTACAGAAAAACCTCAATGCGACCAACGACTGGTGTCAGAACCATGGCCTTAAGCTCAATGCCAAAAAATGTATCTTCATCCCCTTTGGGAAAAAAACATTTCCCTTGAATTACCACATTGATGGTAGTCCACAGAAGGCATTATAAGAGATCTGGGAACACAGGTTGACAGAAACCTCTCTTTTGACCACCACGTTGCCACTGTGGTCAGAAAGTCCTATGTGGCACATCTCATTACTAAGGGTTTTGTATTCAGGAAAAAAGAGGTCATTGTCTCCCTCTACTCTTCCCTCATTAGGCCAATCATTGAGTACAATGCCCCATTTGGCATGTACCTCACTAGACACCTGCAACAACTGGAGAGGCTGCAAAAAGTACCTTACAAAGAGGATCCTAGGCCTTAAACACTTGTCCTATATGGGCAGACTCAAAAATTCCAACTATTCTCTGTCTCATATCACCTACTTAGAAGCAATCTCTGCTTGACTTACAAAGCCATGTGTGACCCAGCTCTGTTAGAAATGCTACATCTAAAGAAATCCCATTCCCTCCACACCACACACTCCAGAGACCTCAAACTCATTACCACAATCAACAGAACATGCTGGAGATGCAGGTTCATAACCCACAGACTGCCCATGCTATGGAATAGACTTCCCATACATGTCATACAGAGCACCTCACTGGCCCTCTTCAAGAAAAATCTTGATGAGTGGATGGAAATTGAAAATTCACCCCAGGATCACTCCAGTGGCTCTACTCGACAGATGCACTAGGAACTACGGTTAGGTGGCACGATACCAGGGTAATCCTACAGGTTAGGCTTGTAAAAGCTCCAGGGCCATTAGCCTAGTACACACCTATGAACCTAAAATGTATTAGCTATACATTTTTGTGAAATATTGCATCATTTGTAAGACTTCTGTAGTACATAAATATCTTACAGCCTTGGCATTAGCAAAATCATTGATTTTTTTCTGGATCAGGTTTCAGTCCCGCTGACATTAGAATATGACTTAAGTATTTCAGACTTGTCAATTTTATTTTACATTTGCTCTTATTTAATCTGAAATTATCATGGATATAACATTTTAATCTTTGAAGTAACTTTAACTGTTGCTTGCCATATTATTTTCCTGTCTGATCCCACACTATTAGACCACTGGCTTTAAGGCTACATTTAGTGCAGCAACTTTTTGGAAGGTTTCTTGTTGGATTAAATGCCAAATAAATTCTAAAGAATGTGCTCCTTCCTAATTGTATATTAAATGTATACAATTTGGATCTTGGGTCATCTAGTTTTATCTTCAAAAACAATGGTTTGCATTTATCACACAGAAATAACATATGGCATGCTCAAGGCAACTTCTTCAGCTGCGATTAATAGGTAATATTACATCTCGGTCTCTTTCTGAAAATCTGATACAGATGTGAATCTTGTCTTTCATTATAATAGTCACCAATGGCTCTAATTGCCTTGTTATGATACCTAAGCTCTTCATTCTCATCAAATCCTGTTCTTCTTCACTTCTGAGAAGTACAGGCACTTTTCAGTAAGCAAGGTATTAATGCACTGCATCAGGTTTTACTTGTATATAATATTCTTATAATATTCTCATAGGTAACTTCCTAAGTTTGTTAAAGAATAAATAAATGTTACCATGTAGCATATCTTTAACAAAATTAAAGCGGCAAAAGCACACGACCACTTAGACTACAGCAAGGTTCCACAGTATCTTGTTTAATAAGCAGTTAAAATAAGTGCTTTCATCGTGTATTCATTCAGGACTTCTTCTGAATAAAAAATAATTTACGCAAAACATTTAAATACCCTCCCTTGAGTAAAAGGCACCAAAACTTTTTAAAGAGACAAACACTTTAGAATATATAAATAACATTCAAAGTGTGTTTCAATCTATCTAATAAGTGATTAAGTTCATAATCCACTTATTCTGAAGAAGTCCTGAATGAATACAGGATGAAAGTGTTTATTTTAACTGCTTATTAAATGAGATACTGTGGAACCTTGCTGTACTTTTGCCACTTTAATTTGGTTATTAGTTTTTTTATTAGCGGTCTATTCCTTCTGGTTTTACTAGTTTATGTAGCATATCATTGCTATGGCACTATACAATATCCAAGATGCCTATGTAACTCTTTGATTTTAAATACATTCAGTCTATGCTTTTTATACTGCAAATTTGATTCCTATCTTCTCTAAAGCTATACAACCCAAACTATTAATAGAATGGACTGGTCTGAGTACACCTATTTGAAAAAAAAGGAGTCTGTACTTCAGCTTTTCCATCTCAAACATCAATGAAGTTTGAACCAGTGGTGCCAACCTGTGGTGAGAAAAGGTTAGCAATCTGCGCACAGCATCCTCTTCAGTGTTATGCAGTCCAAAATTGTTTCAAAGTATCTTATGTCAAAATATTAGACTCTGCATATGTCTAATTTAAATTCTATAATCTGTCTTCTAGTGCCTCTTTCAGAAAGGCTTAATATGGCAAAAGTAATTATTTTGAATCCATATATCAAGGTACATGAGTACCATAAGATTTGGGTTTTGGACCTGTATTGTTTTCATTATTATTAATACTATTAATGATGAAAATTTAAAGCCATATGACACTAACTTTTCTGATGTTATCTTGTTATATATAAAAGACTTTCTAGATTCAGTAACATCAGTATTACAGAATCATTATATTGTGCAACTTTAGACTACAACCTACTTTTTAAAAAATAACAAAAGCAAAATCTAATCCACTGTTTGTTTTCAAGAAATTACTTTGAGACATAGTTTGGATAAAGAGCATCACCAGGTGTGGTGAATAGCTTTGCATTGGATGTGAAGGAACTCTGATGTAAAAGTCAGCATAAAACAGATGTCTGCATATAGAGTTAGAAGAGAAACAGAGGAGACAAAATATAAGAAAAAGGACACCTAAGTGAGGACCTGCAGAATAAAGAAATAACAGTGAGTATTACAAATGTGGTAATAGGAAAACAGGGTTCTAAACACATTTCCATCATGCATAGTAAGCAAAGATATTGGGGAAATTATACATCAATTGTTAGTGCCACAGATTCACAAGACCCTATTAATGAAGCTAGCCCATCGTCACGTTATCAGTAGCAATGGATATCAAGACAAAAGTGTCAGACAGATTGTATTTGTAGGCATGATGAAAAAAGAAAATGTGCTGCTTATCCAAAATGTCAACAAACTACATCTCATGTGAGGTTTACTAGGCCACTGAATACCATTTGAGCTCACTGCTGGGCCAATAGTAAAATCTAGCAGCGGGTGTCACTATAAACTGATAACAGTGGTCTATGGTTACAATATTTGCTGAAGCTGTACCATGATTCAAGGCTAATGTTAAAGCTCTTGCCAGAGAAATGGTATTGTTATTCACTAGAGTAGACAACTCTAAAGAAATACTTTCTGACCAAGGCACTCCCATTACATTGAGGGTATCATCCGCAGACAAATCTGTTAATACAAAGGTTTAGTGGAACACTAAACTCCATGCTAAGAAAAATAGTTGATGAAGCTGGTAAAAAAATGGAACCAGTTTTACCATACTTTTTTGCAATGAGAGAGCTGCTACAATCTTCAAATGGGTTTAATTTTTGTGAAATCTTGAATGGTAGGCATTCCAGTGGAAGAGTCACTCAGTTGAATGAAGCAACGTAGCACTGCTAGTTCCTAAAAAAGATGGAACTATCAGATAATGTAATTACTTTTGGAAATCAAACAGCATTTCAAAGTTATCCCATGCTCAGTAATGATGACTGGAGAGAGAATTGAACTTGGTCGACTTTTTCGAAACAGTCACTAAGGCCATTGATGAGGGTAAGGCAGTTCACACAGCCTACCTTGACCTAGCAAAAGCGTTCGACACAATACCCCACTCGGGCATCATAGAAAAGCTCACCAGCTTAGATGTAAACCCATATGTCACAAGATGGGTTGCAAACTGGCTCAAGGACAGAACACACAGGGTTAGAGTTGCTGGTGCCATGTCAGACTCTAAGCCGGTCACGAGCGGTGTCCCACAGGGCTCAGTCCTGGGCCCCCTCTTGTTCGGCATTTATTTTTCTGAAGTGCAGGCAAACATATGGGATGGTGGCTGACAAAATTTGCAGATGACTGCAAACTGGGCACCATAATTGACACTCCATCAGACACAGACATCCTCCAGAGAGGTCTCATAGAAATGGATAACTGGTGCCAGAGCCATGGCCTTAAGCTAAATGCCAAAAATGTATAGTCATACCCTTTGGGAAAAACAAGGTAACCCCTAATTACCACATAGGTGGTAATCCATTAAACACGGAAGAAGTTATCAGGGACCTGGGGACCCAAGTTGACAGTAACCTCTCTTTTGACACTCACATTGCAAAGTGGTTAGGAAGACCTTCTACATTGCCCACCTGATCATGAAGGGATTCACATCCAGATCAGGAGAGGTCATTGTACCCATGTACTCTTCACTTATCAGACCAATGATTGAGTACAACGCCCCATTCGGAATGTACCTTACCCGACACCTGCAGCAGTTGAAAAGACCCCAAAAGTTCCTCACCAAAAGGATAAAGGGGCTCAAACATATGTCATACGATGCCCGACTGAAGAAACTCCAGCTCTATTCAGTCGCATACCGTCTGCTCAGAGGTGATCTGTGCCTGACATACAAGGCCATGTCCAACCCGGAATTAATGGACATGCTCCACCTCAAAAAATCCAAATCCACCAGAGCCATGAGAGCAAGAGACTTAAACCTCAACACGGATATAAATAGGACGTGCTGGAGGGACAGATTCATCACCCAGAGACTCCCTACACTATGGAACAGAATCCCAGTCCATGTGAGGCAGAGCCCCTCACTAACTCTGTTCAAGAGAAATTTTGACGAGTGGATGGGAGATCATAGGTTTACCCTGGGAATCATCTTTGTATCACTGCTGGACAGAGGCACAGCAAACTAATGTGGTCATCATAATTCTCAACTGTACCGCATTATGCAAAACACTGATCTGTAGTTCTCAACCAGCAGACACTAAAAATAGATACAGAGGCCCTTGAAAAGTGGCCACAACCAGTCAAAAATCTGGACATCTAATTAGAATAACATTTGGATACCAAATAGTGCACAATTCTTCTCACTTCCAGTAGGAATGTTTGGTACAAATCAGAACCACATGTTTAAAAAAACGAGTTACAAGAAATGAATTTGTCTGATAATGTACTTATATTTTTAAATTTAAGATCTGTAAACTTGAATGAACTATACTGCAAAATGCTACCACAAATGGTCATTTATTTTTTTATTCTGAAAAGAGGAATACAAGATATGTGTCCTCTGTTTTTAAGTTATGTGTTACTAGTATGTTACTCATATGTTGTGGTTTTCTGTGCATGGGACACTTCAAAAATCATGTCTGATGAGGGGGATTAAAAAAAAGTGTGAAGGCTTAAATCAAGGTTGAAAATAGAGACATACTTCCAAAAATAGGTACATCATGTTCAGGGGTGAACCAAGCCTGAAAATGGTATTTTCTTTCTAAACAGGGACAATTGAGAGGTCTCTGTTCTTCATTTTGAGTCTTAAAAATTCCATGCTGTTCCACATTTAAAGTGTTTGGAGTACATTCATTGTTCATTTTTAACAAAATTTTATGGCAAATACTGAAAAATATTAAATAATATTTAAATATGAAGAAACAGTTAATTACATGCTGTGAACTTCCGGTTTGAAGCTGTTTGTATGCTTTCCAAGTTTGCCCATTTATTCCACATTTTTCGGATCCAGTCAGAGGGCTGGGAATTTCACTTACCAAAATTTGCATACGGTGTCAGTTTTTATAAGACAGCTAGGCTTAACTGTGGATGCTAAAAAATAAACTGGGCATGATGGAAGATAAATATTTGGGATACTAGAACTAGAGAAAACAGAGTCTATAATAAACTGGGCTTTACCCACCACCAAATGACAGGTAAAGACTTTCATTGTACTAACTGCACATTACAGAAACTTTGCTCCTAATTTTGCAATCATTGTCAACCCTTTGACAGATCTCACATAAGGAAAGCTCCTAGCCAAGCTCAATGGCATCTTGAAGCACTTAATGAACTGTAAAGATTACTATGTTATGAACCAGTGTTAGTGACACCTGATTTTACCAAATAATTTCCTTTAAATATGAATGAATCAGAATTAGACTTGGGAGCAGTATCATCCCAAGATATTCAAGGTAAGGAGCAACCAGAATTTATCTGCTAAAAGTTAAGTAATACTGAAAAAAATCAAAATCGAAACACTGCACTTATGGACAAGAACTTTCAGCAGCCGAATAAAGAACTATAGAAAATCATCATATTTTAACGCCACACAATCAAGCAATACAAAGTGTTTTTATCCACTCACAGCAAATACTTCATCAGAATCCAAATACCATTCAAACCAACACCTTTATATTCTGTCTCCATTTATTTAATAAAATAATAAAAATATTTGTAAAAATGGAACAATACCCCATATATGCCAGGTATTTTCTCTATTTTCACAAAATTATATTTTTGACATCATTTTCAAAAGTCTTTCATCACTGTATTAAATGCAAAAGAATATTTAAATAAAGAAATTGTGTTGTTAATGCTAACATATATTCACAAAATACATTTGTTTTTAATTATATTGGCCTTCTCATTGAAAATGTCCTTTTCAAAAAGGTTTAAAATGTGTTCCTACATGACAGTGTGATATTAGTGATACTTAATTGATTTTTAAGAAAATTACATCTTAAGATACATTATTAAAAAAGGTGGTTTTGATGGAAATATTAAAAAAAGAATATACTCCAACCCACATCTCCATCCACAAATTAGGAATTTTGAGGCTGCAGTGGAAAATGACATACATTCATATGTTAAAATTAAACAACATAGAATATATAATTTGGACAAAGAGAAAAAGCGAATTTGAATAGTTTAGCTAATAATAAATCCATTTTAATGATGAGGCAGGATAAAGATGGGGATAAGGTATTAATGGATACAGCAGGCTATACAAGGAATGTGTTAGATATTTTATTTGGTAGTGGAAAGCACACCTCAGTCTCTAAAAGTGAGATTAATACAATATATGCCAATACGATTTTTTTTAACTAAAAGACCATTTACTACATTACTGATTACTGATGAAGATTTATTTGATTTTCTTAGAGTAAAAAAAGCTATTGTTCCATCAATTTTTGATATCCCAAAGGTCCATCAGGATACAATTAATCCCCCAGTGTGACCCATAGTGGCATTTAATGGATCTAAAACTCACCCATTACCATTGTTTATTGTTAAGAAACTTAAGCCTTTTAACAACAAGTATTATTATATATTAAATGACTCATGGGACTTAAGTGTGGAAATAAGTTTTTATATAATGCTAATCTAATATTTATTATAAATATTCTTGATCTTTTTTCTACAACACCACATGAAAAAGGGATGGCATGGTTTGAGGAAGCACTTATTGATTGTTTTTTTTTTTTATGAATGTAACAATTATATATATAAACAGTCAGTTTCTTTAACAAATTAGAGTAATAGCAGTGGGAGCCACTTGTGCTCCAAATATGCTAATTTAGTACTATGGATATAGAAAAAATATTTATGATTGATTTTTCATATTCTAAATGCTGGAATCTATACACTCAATTTTTGGATGATATTTGAACTTTTTGGACAGATACTAAAGAAAACTTGATGGAATTTTTAGAGTATATACAAAGAGCAACCACATTTGTAAAATTGACATATTCCACTAACTGTTCATCAATTGATTATCTGGATATAACATAGAAAAGACACTTTCCTAACTCATATTTAGCGACCAATGAATGTACCAAGACAGTATAGTGAAAGGTCAATTTATAATGGCAGTTTACATGGTGTCACAATATAAAGATTTTTTTTAAATGAGTGTGATAATATAAAAGAAATGTTCTTGTAAAGACATTATCCATTGGAATTAGTCATTAAAGTCTTGATAGAAGTAATAGAAGGGAGAATATAAAGTACACTCCCATTTTTAGGTAAAGGAAGAGATTAAATAGTTAATGAAGATGCAGAACTTACTATAAAATACTTTATTAAAGCATATATAATTAATTTTAACCAAGACGCTTACATGAGTAGAGAGATTTTTTTCAAAAAACTTTGAAAGGTTTTATAAATTACCTGATACTTTAAATATATTTTGGAGCCTCCTACTTTTATTTTTAAAACAGGATGCAATGTAAAGAATATTATAGAACATAACAGTAGAACCAATATTAATTGAGGTGTAATCATGTTGGTATATTTGACCACATTAATTTAACAGCTCGCAACAGGATTCTATACAATTACAAATTTTACAGTTGCAACAGAAAAGGACTGATATACATAGCATATTGTAAAGAATGTCCATCTTTTTACATAGGGAAAGAGAGAGATTCTTAAGAAAAAGAGTCTAAACAAATTTATAATATTCAAAAAGGGGATCAATACTTCTCACAAAATACACAAAACTATGCAATTAAGGACATTTTAGGTTTTTATTTGTACTAGGGGAAGTACCTATTATACCAAAGAGGGTGACCAAAGGAGACAAAGATAGAATACATGGAGCTGTATTGGCAATTAACCCTGGATGCAAGTAAACCTCCAAGGGGCAAATGTCTTAATATGGGAATAGTATATGTTGCTCAATGTGCAAATTGTCCAGCCTTTTATTTAGGTAAAATGGAGCAACAATTTAGATAAAGGATTTATGAGCATATATATGATGTATAAACTAGAAATGGAAATAATGCATTATTTAAGCATTCTATTATATGTAAAGACATTAAGAAATTAATGTTTGCAATTATAGAAAAGGTTGTAAAGGACCCATGAGGGGGTGAATTGGAAAATAAACTTGAATATAGATAGCTTTTGTGGCAGTTAAAAAACAATGCCAATACACCTGGGGTTTGAATGACTATTTTCTTAAAACCCATGCTAAAAATGAGATCTGCTAAGTTATAGAGAAATGCATTATAGTCATCTGCACTTTCATTTCAGATTGGTTATAAAATGTTTGCAGTCACCTATTTTTAGTTTATTAATGTTACAGTTAGTAAAAATGAATTACTGCTATAAACAGTTTTTCGTGCGATGAAATAAATTTAAATTATGGTTTTTGGAGTGTTATATTTTTAAAACATTCAATGATTTTTTTCCATTGATTTTTTATACACACTCACACGCACACACACATATATATATATATATATATATATATATAAAAAATGAATTTTTTATGGTACATGATGAAATTGTTATCGTTATAAATTCATAGTGAAAGTATGTTTTATTAAGAGCTTGTTTCTTTAAAACTTGATTGATTGTATATGGCTATGTGATTGGTGGATTGGCAGGTTTTAGTTTTGACTAAGTCCTAATGTAATTAAAAAGGACAAAAGAGCTTAACTTTTATTGTTTTTGAGTAATGAATGTTTTGCTTATATTCTCCGGGTAAAGTGATTCTTGGCGGAAATTTTGGTACAGTTTTTGCCTTCAGGTCTGCAAACTGTCATCCTTATTTTTTAATAAATCATTTTATAAAAAGCTTACTTTTCTATGTAGATGTTATCCAGGGCAAAGTTGGGGGTTCCTAGGCTGCTATAGTTAGTAGGAAAGTAGGCATGGCAGCTCACAGAGTAAGAGACCACTTTGTAGTGTTCAATGCACTATGGGTAAGTCAGAAACAATCTGAAAAGATGTGGGGTCATAAAACAGTGTGAGACACTGAGTTAAATGTACTTAAACTATTAAATAAAACTATCATTCACATTTCTATTTTTTAAATGCAATCTATAAGTTTTACAGTGATGAAAGACATTTGAAAATTATGTCAAAAATATAATTCTGTATAAATATATAGAGATAATATATTGCAAACAATTTTGTGGATTTGATACATTTAGAGTATTACTATTGGTTATATTTCTCCTATAAAATTAGAGAGTTTCCTAATACTATAATGCATAAAAACACATTTTTATTTATTAATATTTTTCCACACACATTTTAGCATGTTCACTTTTGGGTTTTATTTTAGAAGGATAGATGTTATCAGTTAATTTATTAGGTAATTAATAATAATTACAGGATGTGATATAATGGAGACATAATATAAAGTTGTTATTTTGAATGGTATTTGGATTCTAATGAAGTCATTGGTGTGAGTGGATGAAAATGCTTTGTATTCTTGATTGTGGAGTATTAAATAAAATGTGCAATTTTTATAGTTCTTTAATCTGCTGGTGGAAGCTTTTATCCATAAGTGCAGTGTTTTGATTTCAAGTTGGTTTTATGCATTCTACCCCACTTGTTTTGTGAATTAATACTGAAAAAAGGCATTCAACTACTAAATGAGAATATTTGGCTGTAAGACTTTTTCAGTCTTTAATATCTGTTAGATAATTTAACTTACTGACTGATTTGCCCCATCATAATGGCTAAGTAAGCAGGATGGCAATAAAAATTGGGATGCTGGGTAATATCTTTATAACCATTCCAGCATACCATAATTTGTAGACTTGGGCTGGCTAATAATGTTGATGAGTTATCTACATCTTACAAACCATCAATACAAGTCTACAACCTGTAGTTTTGTGCTGAGATGGGGTAGCTTTGACATTTGTTTGGAGAAAATATATGTTTTGCCTTTAAATGTGTCTTATGCCTTGAAAATTCTCATAAAATGAGACAATTATTTGTATTAGAGTAATGGTTGCCTATTAGCTATGTATAAGAGGTTGTAACATGAAAGCAGAATGACAACAAGCTTGTTCAACTTTCAGAGGCTCATTGGCGGGTACAGCAGGGCTCTACCTGAAGATTCATGGTTCCTGAAGTTGGGTGGTCCAGTCGGGGCCTATTGTTGATGTGACCTGTGGGAAGTTCATTTTCCTGTAGAACTTGATGGAAGGCTTAGTCACGTCCTACAGCCATGACCTTTATCTTGCAGCCTGTTGCTAGAAGGCCTTGATAGACCTGATAGGAGAAATGGTAGTTACCTGTGGGACTCTGAACTTTGCATATGAGGCACTGTAAGATATTGCAAATAAAAGTGGGGAGGGACGGTCATAATGCTATGCAAATGTATATGATGTAAACATAATCTCAATTCATAGTCATATGGTAGGAAACTGCACATCATTGTGTATCTGATTATAAAAGGGCAAAACATACCAAACATCTTGAAGCCCAAAACAGTGAGAATGCTTGGAGAAGCAACAATGAATATGTAGCATCTCATTTTCCCACTACTATGGATGGGGTTGCATCTGTTGCTAAAGGATTTGTTACCATCCAAGGCTGACACACAAGTTCTCCAAAGAGAAGATAATAGATCTCTTTATAGTAGATCAGGACAACATACAGGCCTTAGCTGACATGTATCCCTCACAAACAGACTCTACTGGAATACATGGTCTTCAGAAGGTATAGATAGCTCTTTATAGTCAAGTTACCAGAAACTTTCAGAGACCAACTGGAGACACAAGGAGTATTTCACAGTTGTCAGTCTCTATACTCAACAAGTTCCTTGACATACACTTCTACATGTGAAGGAGCATATCTGGTTTCTCATCAAACAACATGAAAGCCCTAACACTATGTTTACCTTCTACAACATCTCCCACTCTCCTTAGGTACTGGCTGACATAGACTGCACAAGCAGAGTAATAAAGACTCTGCTTGACCTAGAGCTGCTAAAATTAGTTAACAGGATGGGTTATGATTCTGTGAACTGCCGGTTAGTGCCCAATGGACATGTGATCATAACCAATCTGCACAGCACCTGGGCAGTTGAGATGATTCTCTTATATGGCATACATTTTAGCTATATTCACACTTCCTCTATAATGACACTTAGCAGGGACATCTAGTTGATAATAGCAGGCAATACAGCTAGTGTTAATATATATTGTTATGTTTAAAGTGTGCCCAAATATATTAACCTCCTCCACATTTTGATGCTTAGTTGCAGGTGACAATGGATACTTGCTGGAACCCTTATTTATAACACTAATACAGAACTCACAGAGCATGTCTGAACTCCAGAATAACAGTACACTTATACAAATCTGCAGTATATTGTACAATGTGTGCTTGACCTTCTCAAAGCATGACCTTACTCTAGCCTGTAGGATGGTCTTAGCATGTTGCATTTTACATATTATACTGTTGTACAGACAGGCTGGACAACTCAAGGATACTCCTGTGGTGAGACTACAGACACAAGCAGCCAGCAAAGAAGGTAGATAAATGCCATTGTCTGATGCAAGTGTGGTGGAACAGCAAAAACTGGCAGCCACAGAGCCACTTCTCAACATACCTCTCAACTATCCAGATTTTCACAAAAATGTGTTTTTTTTGCCTTATATTGTTGCTCTATTCATTATAAAATTTGTGTTTTTCTACAAATCAGTGAGGACTGAAGTCACTAAACAATGACAGGCATTTGAGTCTCAGACTTCATACCCTTTGAAAAATGTGCACTAATGTAAATCCTGTTACTCTATCAACTTTCTAAGTTAAAGACAGCAATATTTAAAAATTGCCCCTATTTTTGGTCCTTTGTGTATCCGTTATTTTTGACTTTGTACAGAAATCTTGGGTTAATAGGTTGAGTGGTATGCCGCCCAGACAACGGTGTAGTACATGTCACTTCAGTTGAAGTGGCAATGTCTAATCCAGACCTATGGGCCCAAACAATCACAAAGTGCACTGCAGTGTCACAGACATTGAATATGATGCATGCTATGCTAATATCATGTTATACTGGTTAGTGTATGGTCGAGCCACAAGGGGCATAAAATATTCCACCTTATATCACACAGGAGGGGGGATGTAATGGGTCTCAGTTATCTTCATGTGCAGAGGTTGCTAGGGGCAAAATGACACGTCACTGTAGCTAGGGGCAAAATGAGACATCTATCTACACATACTGAGTAGGGACAGATCAAAGGAAGCAAAGGCATGGGGAATTGAGGTGAAGGGTACTCTTATTTAAAGTAATTTCCCTCCTGCAGTAAAGTGGGGAATATCAATCCATGACACTGACCTGTGTTCACATTGTTACTTTGTTAAACTAGAATTTGGGAGTCCCCATTGGGTAGAATGGGTTGTGACTGTAGAACTATACTCTGGATATAGTCCACTCATGTGGTGTCCTGTAAATGAAGTCAGATGCCATGACTACCCACAACAAGGGGTGGTACAGTATCACACATATCTAGATACAGGTGAGGACTATGCACCATGTTGTAGTAGTACAGGGTCACTCCTGACATGGAGCATACCCAAATCTCAGAGGGCACTGCCAATGTGGGCAGTGATGATGCCAGTGGCATTCCTCATCATGGAAGTGGAAATAGGAGCTGTGTGTGCCAAAACAAATCTCAAATGATCATAGGATCATAGGAAGTTACTAGGCTAATGGCCCGAGGGCCCTTACAAGCCTAGCCAAATTTACCCTTGTTAAGATCAGCACCTATTGCCCCTGTCCAAGAGGAACACAGGTGGAACCCTTGGAGTGAATTTACGGTTACCCATCCAATTGTCCAGATTGTGTTTGAAGAGGGCCAATGAGGTGCTTTGTATAGGATCATAGGAAGATACTGAATGAGGAGTGGGGTATTGCTAGTGCTTAGAGCCATGTGGGCCCCTCCCATACTAGGGATGGTGAGTGCTAAGACTTTACATCATCATGTTCCTCTGGGGATTAGGTGACACCTTCACCTTATGGTTTGGGTGAATGACCACTCAGGATAGATGCAGTGCCACTGTGTCCTCTTACTGTAATTATTTGCTATAAACAAAGCATTTTAGTGTGGTGAGCCTCTCATTTGCTATAAAAAGCTGCAAAAGGAGCTAAAATTTCCTACTGCCTTCTACAGCCAACCTTTTATCTACTAAAAGCAAGTCACTAATTCAGCAATAAAACAGTGCTGTCTATATCAGCATACTCAACATTAAGTCCTAACAAGGATCACTAGCTTAAAAGCCCTAAACTATAAGAAAAGCTTCTTGATAATGCAACCACTGAAGTCACTTCCCATCGCAAGTTATTAGGTGTAATAAGCTTACATTCCATCTGCATATACAAAATTGCATAAGAAAAACTCATCAAAAACTAGGGATGCTTTACAGAGCCAAAAATCTTTTCATAGATGCAATTAGACTACACTTACCACTAATCTCCTCCCCACACTTCTTTATGGTGCTCACATCCTTACTAACCTCCAGGCTTCACAAAAATTAAAACTTGGACAATGCTATAACAAAGTTGCTAAACTTG
Organism: Protopterus annectens; assembly: GCF_019279795.1. Lineage (NCBI taxonomy): Eukaryota > Metazoa > Chordata > Ceratodontiformes > Protopteridae > Protopterus > Protopterus annectens. The sequence goes on from NC_056743.1 coordinate 871,863,591, forward strand.
TACAAATACCCCTTTCAGAATTCACCACTGTTTAGCACTAAAAAGGCTAAATTGGTAAGAACTACCTCATCAATTAACATATAGTCATTTTTTCTTACCACCTATAAAATTAAACAGCATTCATCTGCCTGTCCAGCACTAAAAAACATTCTAGACAACTATATTCCCAGTTGGCCATTGCAATCCAGTTACCAAAAACTCCTGTCTACAAACCTATCAAATCTGCTGGGTATTGTCTGTACTTGTGCAAGGTTGCTAAGGCCTGGAACTCCTTACTTGTATCCATCAGGTCAATACCCTCCCTCCCATCTTTCAAAATCACTCTGAAAGACTTCCTAGCTAGAATGTGGCTTTATTCTCACTCAAAACCAGGATAAACTATATCCCTAAATGTGAGCAAGTACATTTTCATTCCTATTAACTCAGTATAGGTCTTATCCTATTTGTTAGACCCTACAGGTATGGAGAGAGCAGGACAGTCATCCCCACTGCCAACATTAGAGGATACCTTGGTAAATGCTGGGGTCAAGACTATCCTAATATAATGGAGCAATACACATCTAGGCATAATTGATGTGCACTACACCATATGCAGTAATATGCATGCACAGCAGTACGTTCTGATATCATTGGCTACTTTGCTGCTAGTATGTAGGTATACATATTCATATTGCTAGTCTTTTGTAGAGAACTTCAGTGCAAAGGTTGCCACTCATCCCGTTGTCAGTGGGACACTCACGGGTTGAGCTGCCTCATCACGTTGCCCGCTGTGGAAAGTAGTGGGGACTTGAAAAATCCCGCTTTTCAATTGCACTGAATTGCCGTGGAAAAGCCGCAATTAATTCTGGCTTTTCCATGGCAATTCAGTTATGTCACCAACCTGGACCTGCAGGCAAAGCTGCTGCCTGTTAGGTCCGGGTGCTGTAATTCATGAAGCAATTGGCTGCAATTCATGAAAGGGGTGTGGATTGGGGCAGGAAGAGCACAGCAAAGATTGCGGCTGTAGGAGTGCTTTGTTTTAAGTGTTTCTACAGCCGTTAAAAAAAAAAAAAAAAGATTTTTTTTTTTTCTAACGAGCCAGCCAGTCAGCCATCCATCCATTCAGCCAGCCAGCCATTCTTCAAACCAGCCAGCCATCCATCCATTCATTTAACTAGCCATCCATTCATTCAACCAGCCAGCCAGGCATTCTTCCAACCAGCCAGCCGTCCATTCATGCAGCCAGCCAGTCAGCCATGCATCCCTTCATGCAGCCAGCCATTCTTCCAGCCAGCCAGCCATCCATTCATGCAGCTAGCCATCCATTCATGCAGCCAGCCAGCCATCCATCCATCAGCCAGCCATCCATTCATGCAGCCAGCCAGCCATTCATCCATTCAGCCAGCCAGCCATCCATCCAGCCAACTAGCCATCCATCCATCCATCCATCCATCCATCCATCCATCCATCCATCCATCCATCCAGCCATCCATCCATCCATTCATGCAGCCAGCCATCCATCCAGTCATTCATCCATCCAGCTGCTACTCCCTCCAACCAGCTAGCCACTCCAGCAGCCAGCCAGCCAGTCAGCTAGCCACTCCAGCAGTCGGCCAGCTAGCCACTCCAGCAGCCAGTCAACCAGCCACTCCAGCAGCCAAGCTAGCCAGCTAGCTAGCCACTCCAGCAGCCATCCGTCATACCTATAACAGCATCTCCTTCATCGCTCCTGTGGTGACATTATGGTAGAGGGTGTGGCCAGTGTCATATTGGCCACACCCCCATGTCCCACTTTGGCCTGCTGAAAAGGTGGCAACCCTAGTTTACATTCTTAGAATGGTAGAAAAACAGCTTCCCACAAACTTTCAAAGTACTGTGTGCCTCCTCAGGGCTGCTTATAGGTCCAGAGAGTGCAGGTATTCCTTCTATTGCTTTTGCCCAGATATACAGTGCAGCTTCCTAAATCTGTAAAACCTAGCATATAAATGGTGGTGTCTACACAACAATGCAGTTTTATACCTGTTAAAGTGCAGCTTGCTTCCATACTCCTCACTGATATCTCAGGGCCATGAGCTCGTGCTTGAGAATTGTGTCAGAACATGCATCATGCTGTATCACAGCTACAAGTTGTGCTAACCACAATTAAGAAATCATGTTGTATGAGTCACAGGATATCATTTTATTCCTCAAAATATATCATTTTCAGAGGAGATTTAGGAGAATATCAGCTTCTGCTTGTGACTGCCAGACATGGTGCTTGAGGGAGAGCCAGACTATTCTCTGTTGCCTCCATGACAATTTCAGGGATTACCTACTGGGCTCCTGTGATGGTACATTCAAAAAATGATGCCTGGTATTACCTGGCTGAGGAGTTGTCTTCAAGCATAGGAGTCACCAGGCTGGAGGGGGGATAGTACTGGTATCATTATGTTGATCTGTGGTACAATAACCCTGAAGAGCACCATGCCTGTGAAGTACAATTTGCACAATACCATCTTGAATGCCTAAGCAAGTGATAACATTGCAAACTTTTCTCCATTTTATGTTTGGGAATGTTCTTGCTACTGGCAGGTATTTCTGTAGGACATCTTATGAAATGTGTGCATCTTCAATGTCAGGTAGAGCTGGTAGTGGCACTTAATGTAATATACCAACTACATTTGATGTCTCTGTATGCAGTGATTTGTTGCAGGCAGGATCCAGCACTAGGCAACTTAGGCTGCTGCCTAAGGCCTTGGTACTGGCAGGGTGGGGGTGTCCAGCCACAACATTAAATAAAAAAAAAATCATGCTCATGTCCATATAAGAACACTGCTGCTTCCTACTCATGTTCAGATATCAATACTGCTACTTAGCTTGCACGTTAACAGCCACCTCTATTGGCTGTTAAGTCAATGAGACATGGGTGTGCATATGCATATGCACACACACACACACACTCACACACACACACACACACACACACACACACACACACACACACACACACACACACACACACACACAGTGAATGACTGACTTTGGCATGAGATTTAATTTCACAGAGTGTGTTATCAGAAGAAATGGGTATTAGCAGTACAGCTGATTAGTGTACAACAGCCACCAGCTACTTCTTCCGGCTGCTCAAGCCAATGAGACATTAAGCGCACATGCAGAATGAATGGATGACTCTGGTGTGATATTTAATCTCACTGAATATATTAACGGGTCATGATACTGCCTTCTTAGAGACAGTGAATGAATGGTTCTCTCGCTCATTTATGATACTGCTGCTTCCTGCTTTGATGATCTTTCTTGCTGGGCATATTATGAGAAAAAATGATTGATTAGGCAGCAGTGACAGCAAGCAGAATTTCTATTTTTTGACTGTGTGTGTGTGTGTGTGTGTGTGTGTGTGTGTGTGTGTGTGTGTGTGTGTGTAAGGGTGTGTATGTGAAATGCCCCAGTTAGAGAGGGAAGTTTAGTTAAGTGACTTGCTGAGTCTCAAACCCTCCATACCAACTGCCAGACCTTCATTTTTGTCCATTCCTTCTTATAAATCACTGAGGATTACAGCCAGTCAATGACAGAACAGTTTTAGTGGTTCACAACTTACATGTTGATGCAAAATCTGTTCTGATAACTTCTTCAGAGATTTAGAGTAGTATACTTTTGACTCCACTTCTGCAGAACATCTCGGATTTTGACTCATATTTATGCCCTATCCTTGAGCAAGGCAGTTAATCAGACAATGCTTTGGGGCAACTGAAAATTTAGGCTATGTTTCTCAACAGTCCCTTGGACTGCAAGTCTAGTAACTAGTTTGCATGAACCAGAGTAATTACTGTGTAAAGGAAGGAAATTGTTTGTAGTAAAGAGGAGCATCATCGTATGAGACATGTTCTTTGGATGTGATCCTTGGTTTCCTTAATGTTGACAATGTGTTTATTATTTAGCTATGAATAAATTAGACAGCATGAAGTCTATGAGTTTAAGATTAATATTTTAACTATGAATACATTTTTAATTTACTTTTTCTGCAGGCTCACAGGTATGAAATGCACTGTGTTTTGGCTACAACAGTTTGTTTAGCACTTAGTGCAGATGAGTAAAGCTATGAGTTGTTAAAGAGCAGATATCTTTAGATTCTCTTAGCCTTCATTTGTCTTCTGTGTAACTCTGCCAAGTCACTTCACCAGTCAGTACTCCTGAGCTGCTCCTGAAAGGGGGCACATGCTCAGTGGGCTGTCCCAGGGTGTCAGCAAAGGCACTGTACATTTGTCTTTTGAATGCCTGCATCCTTTACATAGACTTTAATTAGTACTTCAATATATCCTACATGAGTATGAATCCCAGTTCGTCTCTTGCAGTTTAATGAGTTGGTAGATGCAGTTACACTAAATTTGAGTTTTAAAGGAAGAGAATTTTACTGTTTCTCATGCTGTCTGTTTTCAATATGAGTGTGTTTTGTTTAGTTTATAAATGGCTGTCAGTATTTTTTTCTGTAAAATTTGAAATAGTTTTAATGAAATCCAAATTTCTGCCATAATTATAAATGTAAAGAAATATATAGCATACATTATGACAGGTTTGAACAATATTTATGGTGAGTGGGGACAGCCATCCAGGTAATGGGATATTGGTATGGCTGGCATTGGGGGAGCTGCTTTATTACACTGCATTGGGCCCCATTTGCCCACTATTCGGCTCTGTTGACACAGAAGGTATATGCTGGAATAATACAGCATTATTAGCCATTCAAGTAGATCGGACCTGTACTGAGTGAAGTCAGAAAGGATATCTATTCTTGATGACAAAGAAGACATAGGGAGGTCAAACTGAGATGTAGGTGTCCTGCAAGCATGTAGGACCCCCCCCCAAAAAAAAACAGTATGCTGTATGCAGTAATATTTCTGACTGTTGCGTGATTTATGGACTGTTTAACAAGCATTGCTGCAGCATTTATATTTTCTATAACTGTTTTATTCATTACACTAAAGAATAATTATTTTGTTACTAGGCTTGGAATGTGTAATATAGTCCTAACCACATTGCAGTTTAGCAATATATGTTTGCAGAACCTGCTTTACAGTTTCCAGCAACTGCAAAGGGGTTGACATTTGTCAGGTCATACAGTCTGCATTATTTGGAGTGATTATCAAACAGTTCAGTTTTCAACAGCCATTATGAAGTCATTGTTTTATATTAGTATGATACAGTATTTTCTCCAAGATCAGATTGTAAAAGATTTCTGCATTTAGTTACTCTGGCAGTTAGTGCAGAGAACATAAGTTCCAACCTGTTAATGATCTGCTTCCCAAGGCAAGGGTGCTGGGTTTGAATCTTTCCACCATCATTTACCTACTGTGTACCATTAAGCAAGTCACTTAACTAGGAGTACTTGGGAATTTGGGCTAAGCTCCTTAATGGCCTCCTGGACTGCATGCTTAGTAACTATAAACCTGTTGCCATTGTTTGCCAGCCATTCCCTGTTGCATACTTGTAGTTTAGGAAACCTTATGGCAATATCACCAGCACAATGTTTTTAATGCAACATAGATCATTTATTCTTCCAGGGCAGCAGGCCCTGCATTTGAAGGTGAAGCATTAAAATACAAAGCTATTTATCAGCAGCAACTTCTACATTAGTTGTAGTTCTCTTTAATGTAGAAGTATTCACATGAAGTTTATGTCTGCAAAGACTGTGCATAACTTAGCATATCCTATCAGATGACTAATACCTGTATGCTCTCATAAGTACTCTTCTATTTAAACTGTACTACAACTGGCTGGATCTTATGGTATGATAACAATGATCTTTATACACTTCAATGTAGTCCATCCGAAGCTACTAATAAAGTATATGTTATTTATTTCTTCATAACAATAAGGGAGGTACACCATTACTAAGTGGCTATAACTGCTTGGGGTGGCCCTCTGTGGATGAAAGTGTCTTATGCTCTTATTTTAAACAGTCTTTAATCTGGCTTTGTAGGACAAATTGGATGTGGATGTGAATGTGTATGTATGAATTAAGTTGGAATTATTTGGCTGCTGTGCGTGAAACAAATCTGAATAATATGCACTTTGGTCATTATGTTTTTTTATCTTTTTTTTTCACAGACATCTGAGAAAGATATAGTCAACCACGTAGTTTTAATTGCTGTGTTTGAGGGATGTCTGTAGATAAAAATGACTGAACCTGTTGAGCTGATAAAGTTAAAAGTGTCATTAGTTTCTCTTTGCAGGACTAGTGTGCATACTTTATTGTGGCCATTTTTATCACAGTCAGACACGTGATGTGTACACAGTTGAGTTAGTGGTGTAGCTGTTAAGTACAGATATTGGTGGATTACAACAACAGAACTTTTGAGTGGCCTTTTATGGTTGAAATGTTCTGAAATGGATACTTTTGTCATTACTGATTCACACATTGTATATCATTTCTTATTAGAAAAAATGTTCAAAACTACAAATTTAAAATGCACTCCAACAACAAGAAATATAATTTAAAACAATCAGGAAGGTGCATTAAAGACCACATGCATTTATGCATGGTCCTAAAAATATGTGCAGGGTGCCTATGGATTAAAACTTGCTCAAACACCAAGGTACACAATCTACCAATGGCCAGATGCTTTCAATGAATGTGAGGTTTAAGAGAAAAGATGTTTACTATTAATCATGTTAAGTTTGTTTTCAATGTGCAACTGTTTTGTTTTGTTTAGCAAATGGCTATCAGTGTTTATGCTATAACATTTGTAATGAGCTTTAAATTACTTTTAAGATTATTACAAAGATGTGGATTTAAAAAAACAGCAAATAATATGCATACTGACAATTTTGAACAGTGTTTATGGTAACTGTGGAGAGATGGCCAAATAATGGGACACTGGAATGGCCGCGGGTGGGGGGAGCTAGTCTATTACATTGCCTAGGGCTTTATTTGAGCATGATCTGGCTCTGACTTATTGTGGCTGTAGGGTTAAGGTGTTTCACCTCATGCTACCTGCACACTACCTAGTGTGACCTTACATATTAGTTTTTTGTGAAAGTAGGAAAACATGCATAGAGGATAAAGACAAACTTGCCACTTCTGGACATATATGTGGGACTGTGGCTTGGAGATGTTGTTTCTGCATCTTTACTTATACTTGTTATAATTATCTGACGTGCCCTTTCTCTTTATGAGCAGAGCATGTCAGTTAATCTGTTACCCTCCACAGGCGGCAAGAGAAGAATCAATGTAGGACAAGGTTTGCAAAACAGGGGCCACCTAGGCCCCCATTGCAAGCTCACTAATTTGTTGCAAAATGCTATCCAAAAATGAAAAACTTATTACTAAGTCTAGCTTGGAGTGTAGATAAAGCCTAACAAAATCTAGTCCTTCTTCCTGTTCAATGGAAGACATGTATTGTACATGAAAATGTTTCATTATGGGAAAACACAGTTTTTGAGTTTGTCTTAAAAGACCCAAGAATCCTTTAAATAAAAATCACTAGCTTGTACAATTGGATTCAAAATATTATCTAACTAAGCAGAAATTGAACAGTTTTATTAAATGGTGCAGAGACAATAGGCCAAAAGGTAAGATGAACTGGATCTTTATCTATTTTAGGTATACCAAATAGTGTACCTAACTGTGGTTCTTTGACTGTTAAAAAAATCAAACAAATCTACTGAAATGTATCCTTGATGTAACATATCTAAACCTTGCTAGTTGCTCAGATTGTGACAATTATGTGGATAAAAACCACAAGAAGATAAGTAGATAGAATATCAAGGAACATATAGTAGCTATAAATAAACGACACTACTAATGCTTTGGCTAGGCATGCCCAGAAGTGTAAGGACTTTAGGAACTTTCAGTTTTCAGTTATAGAAAGAACAGACAAAAAGAAATTTGTAGGACAGTTTACTGTATTTTTAGAATTTATGCAATTAAAATGGCAAGTGTTTTTAAGAGATGACATTGCTCCAGGCATCAATGAATGTATTTCAGTCGAGTTTTTTTTTAAATACAAAAGTCTTTGATTGCTATATATACTTATTTTATTAATTTTTGTAGTGTTGCTTTAAGATATATATTTAAATGTGGATTGGGTCTTTGTAACTGGGTTGGTTGTTTATAATGACATCATTGTTTTAAATATTTAAATGTGGCATGTTGTGTTTATATTGTATTCTGAAGTTCTGCATAGTAAAAGAATAAAAACGCTTAATTATTTTGTGCCTTTTTGTCATGTTTATGGCAGCCTTTAGTTAGTGTCTGTTTTCATTTTTTTTGTCTCTTAACACTTGTGATTCTTCAGATCTGTTCACCTACCCAGTCCCAACCATCAGACTACCAAGGGAGGATGTGACACACACCACCAGCCACATGGTGGATTACTGTAATGTCCCTGTAGGGTGGCAGAGAGCACACTGCTCCTGGAATCCCACCCTATCCCAAGCCATCCATGTCCCTTCCTGTAGTGTCCTGCATCACACTCTTCCCTTTCCATCACCTCCATTTGACTTCATCTGCCCATTTGTCTGTACTGTTCTATGTGTTCACCTGTCCCTGCAAACTACCTATTCCCCGTTCCTATCTTGCTTTACCTTTAACCTTTCTCCTGTCCACTTATTCTCATTTTGTTATTGTGTATGACTGGCTGCTGCCTTCTCCCTTTTCCTACTTTTCTATACACCCCCTTCTTCTTTTTAATACTTGACAGGTATCCACATATCTAGAAACCACAAGACTACAGCCACAAACACTTATGGATAAATAGCTTCCAGCAATGCTTTGTGCTATCCTGTCAAGGGGTATGCTAACATGTGCAGCCTAGATAATAAATGCCCTGTTTTATTTCTCAGTTGTGAAGAAAACTTTAATTCCACAGAGCTTTCAGGTTAAAAACATTCTTCAGTGTGATAAAGCAGGTAAGTTGAAGCACATAATATACAAACTCAAAGACATAGCCACCCAATCCTAAACATTCATCAATTAAGCTAATAAAAGGAAAAGGCATCTTTAAAGGCATATATTCAAAGACTCTGAACCAATGAATAAAATTCAGTTTTATTTGCTTTTCTTTTAAAACAGGTTTTATGCTCACAGCAGCATTCAAACCTGGACTTTTATCTGCATTTAACTTTAGAATCCATTTATATTCAGCAATTTCCAGTTTATTATTTTATTATTTTTTTATTTTTATCACCTCCCCTGTTACTTAAATAAACAACTTGTGACACACTAAAAGCAAATCTATGCTCAGTAGTATTAATGGATTCTAAAATTTTATTCATTGTTCTTTTAAGAGTCTTGGAATCTATACCTTTAAAGGTTCCTTTACCTTTTATTAGCTTAATTGATGAATGTTTAGGATTGGTTGGCTGTGTTTTTGAGTTTGTATATTATGTGCTACCTGGTTTATCACACTGAAGAAGGGTTTTTAACCTGAAAGCTCAGTGGAATTAAAGTTTTCTTCCTGATGTTACTGGTCTGTTTTTTTTTTGTTTTGTTTTGATAGACTGCCTTGCACCATTGACCAGTTTTTGTACGGTGTACTTCTTTTTTATGGTTTATTTCTCAGCTGTATCAGTCTGCGAGCTCAGGTTTTCAGTTCTCACAAGATCCTGCAACGTAGAGCTGGTGGACAGCCACTCTGCAGATTATGCCTTGCATTTCTGGGTACGAATTGCACTACACCCATGTGTGTACTTGAACACCTGCTGCACGGATCATTGATCTTCACTGAAGTTCAGTTAGATGCACATAATCATTACTTGTCACTGACTTGATGTCTAATTACTCCCCAAACTGCCATTCAGTGCCACTTATCTGTGCAGCTTTAACACAGGAATGCATTGCATCTCTAAGATTCCTTGTCAAGAGTGTCATCATATCTTATGTTTGTACAGCATAATAAAGAAAACAGGACACAGACTATAATTATTTATTGATAATATCTTGGAGGTGAATATTGTACCCTTCCTTCAGGTCTTTAACTCTTTCAACAATAGTGCTGAAAAATAGTCTGTCATGCGTGTAAAACAAGCTCAGATGCAGTTTTAGTCCACTGCAAATACATTATAATTTTACTTTTTTACTTCTGCAAATCTGTGTCACTATTTTTATAACTACTGAAGTATTTTATTTTTTGGTCTCAAATGAATTATGTTATCATATAACGAACATAGGAATTGCATTCACAATGATGTAAACTGAGAAAATACTGAACATTTTAGGAAATATTTTATTTCTGAACTTTTTTTTTTTAAAAAAGTCATTAAAATCACAGACTCAAACAACAATACATACTCAAATGTATTTTGTCTGCTTTATGGTACGGCAGTGGCATTTCTGACATTTTCACTGTGAATCCATATACTGGAAGCATCACATCCAACAATTATTCGGTTGGAACTTGTTCTCAATAGAAGCAATAGACATGTTGGACTATGTGATCTTTCATTTTCTTGGTACAAAATTCACTTTACAGGGTTAAAGGCTATTCAAGGTTAAGAGTTACCTGAGGCAACTAAGTGAAGTCAAAAGGAGAGCTACACCAGAACTTGATGCTGGCAAATGTTTCAAAGAGCTTTTATCTTTTAGGCAGAAGTGGCGTGGAGCTTTAATGAGTTTAACTCTTTGATGTTTAATCCTCTGTGAGTTTCTTGCATGCTTGTCAATAGCTTAGATTATGTTTATGAAAGACATTATTGCTTTTAATCATTTCAATTTGACTTAATCTTTCCTTACAGCAAATGTTCTGTTGTAAAATGTTTAAAATCTCTGACATTTCAGTATGCAATGATGGCAGAAAAAAGTAATGCATTATAAAAGCTATGCAGTTGTACTTTAGCCCAGATACATTATAGTATTTTGACAGCTGCATTACTATGGACTTCTGTATTTCATCCTTCCTTGCCATGTGATATTTCTTCCCACAGCATACTTTTCTATTTTTGTTAACAAGATAAGCCCTCTAGGAACAAAAGCTTCAGTGGAAAGCAACCCAAAATGCACTTCTGACTAATGAATTGTTGAGTTAAACACTGTACAAGTGGACACTGAGGAAATCAAACAGGATTACATCAGCATATGCCTTAAAACTAAGCAAAGCAAGCATATATTTTGCATTGAATGATGTTCAGCTAAAGTAAAATTCAGGCATAAGGTAAGTTTGGTGTTTTCTCCGTACTTATTTGCAAATGTACTAAATAGGAAAGATGCAAAGAGACACTAGATGAAATTAAACAGCAGAAACCCCATTAAACAAAGCTGAACCATCAATGAGTTATACAAAGGGCAGGCGTTTTTTAAGAAAGTGGCAAAATAAACTTACAAAGAAAAATGTACAAGATCCCTCTGTCTATGTATTTGTCAAGGAGCAGTCCAGTAAAGGTAATATCCAAGTCATGGAGCTGTTCATAGCTTGACCACAGACTGGATTGAAAATGAGGTTTTCATGAATTTAATGTATATGGTGTTAGTATTTGTGGAACTATGTATAGCTTTTCTTTTTAAAGTGGGTAGGGAGCAACAATATGAGGATGAAAGGTATGAAGATAATCAGACAGAGAAATGTGTGGACATGAAACAAAGGAAGCTATTTAAGAGCGAATGGAAACAAAACTACTTGGCTCCAGGCAGCAGTAGTTCTGTGGTAAGAGAAACAGCACATGAAAGTCTACTATTGAATTTTGTACTAATCAGTGATGCAACAGTCACTCTGCCACTGCTCCAACCCCATTTTTGTAAGGTCTGTTTTGTGGAAAATGAAAAGACTTACTCATTTTGTCAAGAACAGGACAAGAAAGGCCATCTTAGTGGTGCTACTTTACAGGAAATCATAGGATCATAGGAAATTACTAGGCTGTCGACCTGGAGATCATTTCAAGCTAGCCATTTTGTCCCATTGTAATACCTTAGAAATGTTAGTTAATAACAAAGATTGCATTTAGTAATGGCTTCCCATGTCCAGGAGGGTTGTGGATGCTATCCCTGGTAAGAATTTATGGTGCTCCATCCACTCTTCCAGTTTCCTCTTGAACAGTGTCATAGAGGTGCTCTGTTTCACATGAGTAGGCAGCCTATTCCAAAGATGTGGCAGTTGCTGGTAGATAAATCTGTCCTTTCAACATGTCCTATTTAAGTCACAGGCCATATTTACGTTTCTGGAATGGGTAGCCCTAGTCCCGTTTGATTTACCGATATGCAGCAAGTTCATTAGGTTTGGGTCTGTGATTGCTCTGCACTCCAGGCATAAGTCTCCCCTAAGAAGTCGATACTATACAGAGTATAGTGAAAGGGACTTTAGTCGGTCTGTGTAAGGCACATGCTGGAGTCCCTTGATCTTCTTTGTTAGAAACCTCTGAGGTCTCTCCAACTGCTGCAGGTGCTTTGAATGACACATGCTGAATGGGGAGTTGTACTCAATTATAGGCGGAATACTACTGAGTATAGAGGGTTTATTACCTCTTTTGCTCTTAAGGCAATGCTTTTACTAATCGAATGTGCTATGTAGAAAGTCTTCCTTACTATAGTAGATACATGGTGGTTGAAATTAAGGTTGCAGTCAACTTGAGATCCTAGGTCCCTTATCACTTCGTAGGTACTTAGGATATTGTTGTTGATTTGATAGTTTGAAGGGACATTGTTTGTGCCAAAGAGAATAATGATGCATTTCTTTACATTCAGTTTGAGACAGTGACTAAAGACACCAGTTGTTGGTCTGCATAAGACCCTCCTGGAGTATACTGACATCATTGGGGGATTCAATAATTGCACCCAATTTGCAGTTTTCTGCAAACTTGGTTAGCCATAACCCCTTAGTTTTGACCTGAACTTCTGAGAAGTATATATCAACAGTAGGGCCACCACTGACCCCTGTGGCACCTCACTGGTAACAGGTCTGCTGGTTGATGTGGAGTCACCCACTTTGATAGTGTGTCCGATTTGTGAGCCATTTGGCAATGTATCTTACAATGAAGGGTTTTACATTCAGTTTGCTAAGTTTATCGGTAATGCCTGAGTGTGGGACTGTGTCAAAAGCCTTTAGCAAGTCGAGGTATGATGTGTGCACAGGTATGCCTTTGTCAATGGCCCTGGTCACATTTTCAAAAAAATCCACCAGATTTAATGGGCAGGATCTGCCTATGATGAAGCCGAACTGGGTAGGATCCAGGGTTTGGAGGTCATCTATGTCTTTATTTATGAGATCCATAATGATGCATTCCTTGGCCTTACAGATGAGGCTGGTCAGGCTTATGGGTTTATAATTCCCCAGGTCTGTTGCTAGGCCATCTTTGTGGAGGGGAATAACTGTTGCTGTTCTCCATTCCACAAGAACAAAGCCTGTGATTAGGCTATGAATGAAAAGGTACTTAATGGTGGTGTTAGTTCATGTTTTAGCCTGTTTAGAAGACAGCCTGGGATGCTGTCTGGTCCTATAGATGCTGTGCTTTTTGGCTTGGACAGTTATGCAAGGTGGGGGGGGTTAGGGTAAGGTTTGTGATAGGCTTGGAGGGGATAAGGGAGTGAAATGAAATTTTCATCAAACCTATCCGCTAGCAGGTTTGCTATGCCTGTGGGGTCAGTATGTGTGATACTATTGGTCACTAGGTCTGCACATGCTTGGGTCCTACCTTTTAGGCTAAGTAAGTAGCTGTAAAAGGCCTTATGGTTATATTTGGCTGTGCTTTGCCAAGTTTATCTCAAAGAAGCCCTTGGAGGATTTGACAAGTTGTCTTATTTGCCTGTAGAGGTTGATAAGGGTGCTTTTCCATTGTTTGGGGTCTCGCCTTTGTTTTCTTGGACAGCAACTTTTTGCATTTATTGGAAAGTTTTTTTTTGATGCTGGACGTCTACCATGGTGACTTGTCTTTACTTGGATTCTGACTCTGATTGTACAGGGGTTTAGTGTAAGTTCTGGTGTAGTTGCCACTTCCATGTGGAGGTGGGCCTTGGAATGCATTTATACCTTCACCTAGGAGAGTGTAGTTTGCCTTGGTGAAGTTTTTTTTGTCTGATTTACCATTTGTGAATTCTGTTGTTAGGGTCAGCTTGAAGATGAATGATTTGTGATCAGAGTTAACTAATGCGGGGTCTAACAGTTGCGGTAGTGCATCTGGTTGACATGTTGATGAGGACCAGATCTAGTATGTTTATTCCTCTCATCAGGCTATGAATAATTTGTTCCAGGGCATTTAAGTCAAGGAACTTTTGCGCTAATGAGTTAGGGCTAACACAGGTTTCCCAGGTGATGATGGGAAAACTGAAATCCCACATAACCAGAGTGTTTGGTAATATTTGGATTGTCCCCAGTTTGGTCAAGTAGGCTTTGTGTGCATCATGACACATGAAGGGGGATCAATAAATGGCTATGACTTGCATGGGGGTCTTACCCACTGTAACCTGAACTTGGAATAACTTCATGGAATTGTCCATTCTTACTAAATGGGAGGTGAATATATCTCTATATGGATAGAAACACTGCCTCCTTTGGTTCTCACACACTCATTTTTCTATCTGAAGGTGTGGAAGACTTTGTAGCCTTGCAAGGCCGGGGACCTCTGAGGCCTTGAACCAGGTTTCTGAGACTGCACAGACATCTACATCTTCCAGTGATAGAAGTATTTCCAGGATGTGCAGGTTTTGGTTTAGGCATTTAGCAGCATGACCCTTATTTTGTTGTGACTGACAAATTTCAGGTTGGTAAGTTTCTTTTTGAAACTTTGCCTAAAAAGGAACTATGGGGAGGTAAGAGCCTTTGCCAGCAGCCGGAAGCCTAAAGGTGCCAGGTACAAACTGTCTCTGGCAAAGCATTGAGGTTTATCGACCATGGCTTCCCAGGCTGACAGGAACTGGATCCCCCTTGAATGACAACAAAAAACTAAGCAAATTACTGAAATCAGTCATTTTTTTGTTTATACTGTGGCATCATTCTAGGTGAGGGTAATATGCTGCTCAAGGCTAGGAACATACCTGCCTGGGACACGTACACATACTCAGAGAGCTCAGTCATGTCTCTCTTCATATAGTACAGTGAGTTACATCTCAGGTCATTCACTCCTACATGAACTATGACAGAGTCATAATGGTACTTGTTGCTGAGGGGCCTGAGTGCATGCATGATCTGACGAATCCTGGCACCAGACAGGCAGCGACTTTCTCTTTGTTTATTGAGTCTGCAATGACTAAAAAATTTGGTTTTTGAGTGTTACACCTTATGGGCTTGGTAGGTGAGACACTGGTGTTGCAGGACTTAAATACCAGAAGCTAAAAACTTGAAAAGAAATTTATAAATGTTCAAAAAGACCAATGAGGATGCTTGCTCCAAACTCTAGATCAACCACCCTTCACCAAACAGGTTCCAATCAGCACAATCTTCTCACTAGAGCGCAGAAGGGTCCCTTCTAATCCAAGATGGCCTGGAAAACGTGCTCAGAAGAAACAGCCACCACAAACAGACCCAGGTGCAACAAACTTGTATCTGGACTATGCTATGGCTACTAGCTACTCTAGTTTCAGCAGGAACCACTAGAGAATTTTTAACATGGCAGAAAAATGTCAGGGAGATACAAAAAAACATTTAAAACTGCAGAAAATCAGCAAGGAGATTCTAAAGAATGTTTTAAACAGCTAACAAATCAATTATTTTAACAGTACTTGACTGGAACACTAGAAAAATAAGAACAGATTGTTTTCATAGGTTCAAAGGTTCATACTAGGCTATCTGCCCTAGGGCATTTATAAGCCTAGCCAGAGTATGTTTGGCTTTCGCCACCCATTTTAAATTAATTTTGCTATGCCCTTTTTCGAGGTTCGTATACTGTGCCTCTGTCTAACAGTGACACAGAAGTGATACCCGGGGTAAACCTATGATATAGGTTCATAGGTTCATACTAGGCTATTGCAGCAGTGAAAAGTACCAGCAAATACTTAAACAGTAAAAACAACAATAAAATATGATTTAACTGGCACAGTAAGGCAGACAATTGCAGTAACAGTGTAGTTTAGTTCACAGTATATAAATACAGTATTAAAGCAGGTGGCATCCAATATAAAGTGCAGTAAATAGTATAAATAAGCAAAAACAAAAAACAGGCAACATATGTTTTTTGGGAAGCTGAGAAGCCTCTAGTCATCTGGTATCTCAGCTCAAAGTTGTGTCTGGTAGCCCACTTCAGTTTAACTTGTACAAACAGGGCTTAAATACCAGAAGCTAAAAACATTTAAAAAGGTTCAAAAGGACCAATGAGGATGCTTACTCCAAGCCCTAGACCAACCACCCTTCACCAGACAGGTTCCTATCAGCATAATCCTGTCATTAGAGAGCAGAAAGGTCCCTTCCAATCTAAGATGGTGTGGGAAACATGCTCAGAACAAACAGCCACTACAAACAGACCCAGAAACTGCAAAACTGTATCTGGACTATGCTACAGCTACTAGCTTCACTAATTTTGGCGGGAACCACTAGAAAATGTTAAACAGCAGAAAAATAGCAGTGAGACACTTAAAAAATATTTAAAAGAGTAAAAAAATCAGCAAAGAGATTCTAAAGAATGTTTTAAAAAGCAAACAAATACATTATTTTAACACTGCTTGGCAGGAAAACCAGCAGAACAGATTGCTTTGCAACAGTGAAAAGTACCAGCAAATACTTAAACAGTGAAAATAGCAAAAAGACCTTTGTAAACAGTGAAAGCAGCAATAAAATATGATTTAACAGGCACAGTAAGGCAGACGATTGCAGTACAACAGTGTAGTTTAGTACTTCTTCGTCTTTCAGCTTTTCCCAGTTAGGAGTCACCACAGCGGATCACCTGTTCACTCATGATTGGCAGTGGAGTTTTACGGTGTCGAGGTTGCCAGCCCGGCACACAACCTTCCACAGAAGGCACACACACGCACGCCCTCACACCTAGGGCCAATTTGGAGTGTCCAATTAACCTACAGCATGTCTTTGGAACATGGGAGGAAACCAGAGCACTCGGAGGAAACCCACGTGACCACAGGGAGGACATGCAGACTCCACACAAAAGGCACCCCAGTCAAGGATCGAACCGGAGAACCTCTTGCTGTGAGGTGGCAACGCTAACTGCTGCACCACTGCGGCTGACCTACAAAAGTGTAGTTTAGTACACAGTATATAAATACAGTATTAAAGTAGGAGGCAGGCAATACAAAGTCCAGTAAATAGTATAATTAGAAATTTTATCAAAAAAACTCCCCTATCTAATTAACCTCAATGTGGTTGCATTGATGGCATCTACCACATCTCTGAGTAACCGGGAAAGATTTTAGGTTCAGGGGTGATCTTTCCAAAAGATTCTTGATATTTCTTCTCCTTTTATAGGTGAAGGAAGGTTTGCAAATCCCTAAAGGTTTGGTGCTGTCATCCAACCCAAAAACCACCCAATTCTTACAAATAATGTCTTTGGCCCAGACAAAGACAAATAATTAGTCCTAATATTCTTACTGACTTTTTCCTCTCCTGCTTCCTAGATTTACTGAGCCTACTAATTATCTCTCTTTTTTCTTTACTACAGTGTTTGTACTTCATTTGTCCTTCACTTCCTAGCTGAGACCTACTTCTATTTATATATTGCTATAAGCTCACCATTTTTTACTGGAAGTTGTGGCCACTGGCTCTGGCTGCCCAGCTTTCTTCTCTCCACCAAGCCCAGGCTCAACCCTTCTTTTATGGCAGCTCTTGTTCTTGCAACTTTTACCATGACACCCTACAACTTTTGTTATGACCCTTGCTCATCCTATATTTTTCTTTCATTAACGTGTATACAAGCTGCAGCTCTGCCAGTTTTTGCATTCTTTTTACAACTAAGCTTTTCTTACTGTTGTCCCAAATTAATTACAAATGTAAGGGCTCAGAGCTTTACGTCTGTGTAGGTGACTGCTGTACTAATACAAAACTTTGATAGAAAATGCAATATTGCTCTTACTGTGGCTAACTCAAATATTAGACTTTGCAGTAAGAGAAGTATATCTAATAGAATAATATTTTCTTCTTTGCTAGCATCCTAAAAGGCCTAGATATCTGCTTATGCTTAAAATGTGAACAGCTTACATACATCCTAACCCAGGATCAAACAAGTTGGAGGAACAGCTAAAATGGATGAAAGCCTTATGTGTGAGTAACACATTCAGCTACCAATTCACTAAGAGCACTTCTTTTAATGATTTGTACCAAAGGGGGATTTCTTACCTTCATGGTACAGTGACCTGGGGTAGACTACATTAGTACTGGGGTTACAGGGAGTACAATCCATGGCATGTGTATTTGTGTGTCTGTGTGTGTGTGTGTGTGGGGGGGGGGGTTACATTAGGATGCTTTGGCCCTTGAAAAAGTATGTTTTGAAATTAAAAGGGATTTTCTTTTTGAACATGGCTATGCTCATAATTGGAGTCACACAGTTGATTTGTACCACTGACATAGCCTCAAATATGAAAAGAAGGCTAAAACTCATTCATCTACATGCAGTGAGTTTGAGGAATAAAGTTTCATGTTTTTTCAGAAGGGTTGGACTATTTATTTATTTATTTTTATTTATTTTACATTTGTTGACTGGGCTAGTCTAACTGGATACATGTCCATTTTCAGCAGAGGCCCGGGGAGAAAAGCTCCAAGACACATACACAAATACAATATAGTAAGTTGCAACAGTCCAAGTGTATAACAGCTGTTGTTAATAAAAATACAATACTCATAGTGAGCATAACACAAAACAGTAAATGGTAATGTGCAAGAAATATTACTATATACATATATACATATTTTTAAATTGCAATAACATGGTCTTTGGTTCATTAAGGATAAGTCTATAGATGAAGAGTATTCAAATTAATGTCTAGAGAGAAAGTTAGTCAGGGTTAGTACAGGGGCATAACCAATGTGTACTGAGAAATAGTTTTAGATTCTGTTTAAAAAGTGTCAGTGAAGACAGAGATATGAGTTCTGTGGGAAGAAGATTCCAGTGCTTTCCAACAGTATTAGAGAACAGAGAGTCTCCTGCTAAGTTGTTGGATCTGCTGGTGTTGATAAGCAGTTTGTTTAAGGAGCGTAAATTTTTAAGATTGTTGTATGGGGTAATGAGGCTAGAGAGTATTGGAGTGTTGGTGGGTTGATACAGGGTCTTATGGGCTATGACAAGCTGGTGAAATTGAAGCTGGTTTAGGAACTCTAGCCATCCTAGTTGCTTCAGATTAAGACAGTGATGAGTTCTAAAAGGAGAGCCAGTGGCAAATCTAGCATTCTTATTATAGGAGATTGCCAGATTGTTGAGATTGTTTTTAGAAAGATTAGTGTATATAGGTGAAGCATAGAGTAGGGTGGAGATTAAGTGAGTTCTGGCTATGGCGGTCCTGGCTACTGGTGTAAGAAAGAGTTTGATTCTATAGAGAGACCCCAATTTCTTGTTGACTGTTTTTATTGTGCTGTTTATATGAGTATCAAAGCTAAGGTTGTTATCTATTGTTATTCCTAAGAGTTTAGTGGTTGAGTCGGGAGATATGATAGTGCCATTATTAGATACAAGTGTGAAATTTATTGGTGTGTATTTTTGGGTTGGAGTGAAAAGTAAAAGTTTAGTTTTTTGGGGATTTAGGAGGAGGCAGCGGTTTAAAAAACATTGTACTACTGTATTAAATGCTTTTTGGGTAAGGGACTGTAGTTCAGCTGGAGAAGTGGATGAACAAATTATTGTGGAGTCGTCTGCATATTGAATACAGGTGGCATCAGGTATTGCTGAGTGAAGGTCATTAATAAAAATGGAAAATAGGAGCGGGCCTAATATGGAGCCTTGAGGAGCACCTAGGGAAATAGGGATGTGAGTAGATAGACAATTATCCCATAGCACAGCCTGTTGTCTATTGTCTAAGTAAGATTTGAACCAATTTATGGCTAGAGGTTCAAGTGAGAGGGATTTCAGTATATTTAAAAGGAGCTGGTGATTAACCATGTCGAAAGCTTTAGATAAATCAATAAAGACTGCAGAGGAGAGAATATTGTTGTTACGGTTTTTGTTAATGCAGTCTGTGAAGGATAGCAGGGCAGTGGTAGTACTGTGGAAAGGTCTAAATCCATGTTGACAATTGGCAAGTAAGTTATTTTGGAGTAGGTGGTTAAGTAGTTGCTTATGGATGCATTTCTCCATTATTTTTGCTAGAGGAGATAGTAGAGCTATAGGACAATATTTAGAAAAGTTGTTAGAATTCCCACCTTTATGTAGTGGGATGATGTGAGAAATTTTCCAGATAGATGGGATAGTTCCTTCACTTATGGTTCTGTTCATCAGAATGGAAATGGGATAGGCTATGGCTTTAGCTCCTTTTTGCAGATATTCTGCTGGAAGTTTGTCAGCTGAGGGGGTGGTAGATTTTAGTTTTTGGAGAAGGGAGCAAATAAAGGAAGCTGAAACTGATTTCAACTGAAATGATGGAGGTGAGCTTGTAATAGATGTAGGCAGATTTGAGGTATCTGGAGATAGTTGACTAGCAAGAGTTTGGATGGCGTCTGTGAAGAAAGAATTGAAGGCATTAGCTGTATGTGTGGGATTCTCAGGGTTAGAGCTTTATGGGTTAGGTGTGGGTATAGTAGTTTGTTAATGCTAGTCCAGAACTTTTGTGGTTTATTATGGTAAGTTTGTTGTAGTTGGAAGTAAAAGTTCTTTTTATCTAAGAGGATGGCTTTTTTAGTATTATTTCTAAGTTGTCTAAAGGTTTGGTGGCCTGTAGGATTTTTAGTAGTACGCCATTTTGCCCAGGATTTGTTTCTAAGAAGGATTTTTTGCCTAGTAGCTTTTGAGAGCCAAGGGGCAGGTTTAGCTTTATTTCTAACAGAGTGAGTTGGGGCGTGATGGTCGAGGATGGTTAAGAATGTGGAATTAAAGTATTCCACTGCTTCATTTAGTTGGAGGGATTTTGGAGGTGACTAATTACATTGCTTGAGTTCTGTTTGGAAAAGTTCAGGGTTAAAATGCTTTTTGGTGCGTATTATCCTGAAATTGTTTGGGTAAGTTAGGTTGGTTTTGTGTCGGATAATAAAAGTTAGTGAGTGGTCACTTAGATCATCTGGGAGGGTTCCTACTTGGTATGTTTGATGAGGAGTATTAGTAAGAATCCAGTCTAAGATACTTTCTTTGTTACTGGGTTTATTAATTCTGGTTGGGGAGTTAATAGTTTGTGAGAAGCCATATAGGTTAATATGGGTGGTAGGGTGTACAGTACTGCAGGACTTCCAGTCGATATTAAAAGTCTCCTAGGACTATGGTTTCTTGTGGGAGATTAATAGAAATCAAGTTAAGGATATTTTCAAGGGTTGTAATTTTATTTCCTGGGGGAAGGTAGATGCAAATGATGTATATAGATTTACATGAGTTGATCTGAAATTTAGAAATGAGGATTTCAGCATTATTGTCAGAAGATGGTCTAAGGTTTGTAGTGCTAACTTGAAGCTCTGATTTATAAAGGATTGCTACTCCGCCTCCCTTTTTGGATGTGCGGTCTAGTCTAAGGATATTGTAACCAGGTGGGGTGACTTCATTGTCTTTAATTGTGGGTTTTAGCCATGTTTCAGATAGACATAGGATGTCAAATAGGTGAACATCTAGGAGGGTGTGGAGGTGGGCAATTTTATTGTTAATGCTACTTAAGTGAGATGTGCTATATAGAGTAAGTTAGAAGGCTTAGTAGCGGCATGGGTACTGGAGTTGTTAGGGTTGTACTGTTCAGTGGCTAGGGTACTGATTGGGTCAGGGTTAGGATGAATGCCCCCGTCTATTAAGGAGTGGAGGTGTATTCTATTTATAAGGTAATGAAGGTTACAATAATAGTAAAGTGATTTTTTTAATATTTAGCTTGATATATTTAATGTGAGATAGTCTATGATATTTAGCTTGTAGGTAGCAGGGTTTGGATGTGATGTTTATGTAGTTTTGAGAGATAGCTAGTATTGGTGTAGAAGTGTGTTTGGAGGGGAAGAGAAGGGTGGGGTATAATGGTTGTTCATAGGAGGTTAGCAGATAGGCAATAGTTAGAGTAGGAAAGAGTGAGACCAAGAGTAATAGTTTTATTTGGTGTGGGATGGGTAATTTAGCCATTATATTAGTTTTATAGAGTGGAAGAAACATGGGAGGTAAGTATGTGTGAACAGGTAAGGAGATATATCAACAGGAGCGGTGATGTAACAAGGAGGGATGGGAGGTCACGTAATAACAGGTGAGGTGTTGAGACAAGGGGGGGTGGGAGTGTTAATGAGTCGAAGTGTTAGATTGGAGCAGATGTGATGGGGTGTGGCTTTAGAGGAATAAATGTAGGAGTACTGGGGGTGGGTGGAAATTGGGGGCAGGGTAGGGGAGCGAAGTGAGCCTGCAGGGTGAACGGAGCGGGTAGAGACAAGTAAGTGTAATAGGAGAACAATCAGTGGAATGCTGACTGATAAGGTAAGTTAAGTTAAGGTAGTTGAAGAGTGAATAAGACGTAGAGTTGAAGGTTTCCAAGGAGGATAGTGGGAGATTACAGTAAAGCAAGATGTGTAAGAAATAACAATAGTAGAAAGAAGAGGACAGTAGTCTGTAAAAAAAAAAAAGTATTTCCTGGGAATTTGGGAAAGTCGAAAAATAGGGACTATATAAGGGTGCCACCTAGTGGCTAGGAACTGGTATTACAACAGTAGTAATTTCAGGGGAAGGCTGGTCTAGGGCTGAAAAAGGACGCTCAGTTCGGCTAGGGAAGGTAGTGAAATGCAGACAGGGGCTGTATTAAACACTGAAATAAACTTACAAGGGTACCTTTTTTAAACACTAGACCACAAAAACCAAGAAAGCATGAGGAACATGATCTTTATAATTTAGATTATCATGGAAGAAGTAATGCTTCAGTCCTTAATCTGGATAGAGAAGCGCCGTTAGTCATTCTCATTACTTGAGAGGACAAACTCCTGAAGATCTACTCTACTAACCTTCAGCGAGAATATGTCATCACAAGAAGAAACTAATAATTTAAGGTAGATAAAAGTAGTAAGTGTTAATACAAACCCAATAATGTACAAAAATACAAAATATGTAAATACTGAGTTTTTTCTTTCAGGAAAATACAAAGTATACATAGTGACTAATATAAAATATTGCTTAAAAGTTTAACATTAATATAAATTTAGTGTCTAATATGGAGTAAAGAAATTACATTGCATCTTAAGGCAAATTTTGATGTATAAGGTTAGAAGGATTAGTATGTGTGGGAAAAGCTGAGAGAGAAAAGAAGAAATAGTTATAAGAGGGGAAAGAGAAAGTTAGAAAGGTGATGAGAATTTTAAATAATGGGTGCTGGAACTGATGACAGAATATGAAGTGCTTTCATTAACTCTCCTTCTACTCTAAATGACAACTGCAAAATGATTTTGCAGAAATTTAGAATTGTCTTACAAAGAATAATTCAACAGTCATCACCAACAAATCCTCCTGTTTGTTTGACACACCTTAGAGAGTGCAATCAATAAATCTCTCATATCATTCCAGACCCACTACAAAATGAACTTTCCTATGTCACTTAAAAGTATATGAGTGTCATTGTTAATCAGCATTTTCATTCCGTAGTCATGGAGATTCTCATGATGTCACTGTGACAATAGGAGGTACAGCCAGCCATGCCAGGAAGAAGTAGAGCAGTGCATGTAGGACTTTTGCCAGCACAGCTAATTGGAATATTATAAATAATTGTATGCTATTAGTATATCAAACTGATCTGTACAGATGCTTGTGCTGAAAGTGTATTTGTGAGCTTTGATTGTGTTAACTGTGTTAAGATGCATCAACAGTGCACCCTGCTGAAATGAAGAGAAATGTACTTGTATTATGGTATCTGAATTGAACTTATATGTTTTAATACAGGACACTGGCACAGCGATGGTTAACCATCTGGCTTAATTTTAAGAAAAATAAGGGAAATATAAATGAGCTGTTAAATCAATGAATGGCACACCACAGTGCTGCGTAGGCCCAGATATGGTAGGTCTGGAAGCAGACATTATCTGTTAACTTTTGTAAAGAAGGAGAAGTGTTGTAAATGGTTCTGCCTTTTAGGCAGTGCCATAAAAGCTCTAAATGTGTATTGTAGCAGTCTATTAAAGTCCTATCTTAAACTTCAAAAGGAGATATTGTGGAAACCTAGAGTCTGGTGACCACATGAGGTTATTCTGCAAGTCATCTTGGATATTATATTTTACAGGGAGTAATCTCAGAATAGAGAGTATTCTGTTTGGGACCCTGACTAGAAAGACTGTGCACATATTTCATCTTGCCTTGCCCAAGGAAGTTACTAGGGAACAGTAAAATTATCTTAGATTCAGTAAGGAATATAGTAAAGCTTAATAATTTAAAAACGAAAGAATTAACAAAAACAAAAATGCAGGAACAGACCAAACCAGAAAAAGGCTGTTCAACTGATTTAAAGGAAAACAACGGGATATCAAATCAAATATCTCTACCTGATGTCTCTCTAAAATCCTGTTATGTGATACAGCCTCAAAAAAACATAACCGCAGCTTTAAAAAAAAATCCACTATTCTCTTTTACTGCTTAGGCTTCATACTTTTCCGTACTGTTTGACTTTCAGTTTTAAAACCAAGATGAAAACTGTCTAGTCGTCTCTTAAATAATGATGTCACATCTGCCATAGCTCTTGCTGAAGATCCTGGGAGGTTTCCTCCCCCAAAGTGACGTAAACACTGCCTTATTTGCATGCTGTACAGAATCCCTGTGATCCTCCCACATTGTGATGTCAACACTGCCTTTCCCAGCCCACTGTTAACCTAATAAATGGACTAGGTGCTGTGTGGAACTCCTTTTCTGTGTTAGCAAATCTGGTCGACTCTATTCATATGAAGCACTTCTTCTTCACCAGCATTTTGCTACTTCATAAGTAAGGTAAGTCTTATTACTTCTTAATAGTGTATCCTAAATGTAATCTGTCCCTGTTTCTATGCCTCCCTAGCCCTTATATTGTATCCTCCCAAGTTTTTAATTGCACATTAGTGGAGTTAATCTTTTTCTGTTTGTAAGGGTGCCACGTGCTTCCCTTTCGCAGCTGCATTTTTAGCTTAGCCTACTTATTTTCGTTTTGATCCAGGGTTTATATTTCCCTGGTTATGTTTAATGCTGGCGTCTTTTGTATTCTTGAGTCGGCCTGTGTTTCTGTGCTTGCTGCCTTTGGGTTTCCTTCTGAAGTAAGTGTATTGCTGCTTGTAGTAATTGTATTGCTGTCTAGTGTTTTTAGTTGCTTGCTGGTGTTTTTAAAAACTATGCTGTATTTGTAGCTATATTTGGTTTTCTTTAGTTGATGCCTTGTGCTTAGCGATTGTGGTTGCTGGTGTGTTTTTAAAACCTTGCTGTATTTGTAGCTGTATTTGGTTTTCTTTAGTTTGTTGATGCCTCGTACTTCGTGATTGCATGCTGCAGATGTTTTGTAATGTTTTCAGCTATTTGTTTCTGTTGTTGAGCTTCGCGTTTCGGTCTTGTCATGTTTTTTATTTATTTTTTTAATATTAGTAATCTGTTTTATTGGTTATGCTGCTGGGTTTGCTCCATTTTATTTGTTATGCTACTGTGCTTGCTCCGTTTTAGTGTGTGTGCCATCAAACCTGCTAGCTGCTTGAAACTTTGCCACAGCTGAATAATACCTTTTTTTTCCCGTTAGCTGGGTAATGAAATTATTTTAATGTGGACGCTGGAGCCATTAGGCATAAAACTTATTTATTGAGTAATTCTGCAGCCTGTAAACATACTTATGAATAGTCAGCAAGAGAGTGGTAGTAGTCCAGGGGTGGTTTCTGCAGCTATACTTGTTTCATGCAACTAAGCTAAGTGCATTTCTGGGTTCCCATGTAAGATTATTATAGCAGGTAAATATACAGTGATGTAGGCAATATAGAGGTTCAACATTTTGTCCATCAGTATGTGTCCATAGTTTAGAAGTAGCCTCAGACACTTCACAATGCTCAGTTACACATAGAGTGCAGGTTCTTGTAAGATTAATGTCACGGTTGCCATCATATTCTTTGAGCCTGCATGTTGTTTTGTTTTTAAATTAATGAAAAACGTAAGGGAAATAAGAGAAATAGAAGATAGATGGGAAAGGAAATGAGGAATTTTGCTGCTTGTACAAGCACAGCAGCTTAGTCATTGTAAAGCTGCTAAGCAGCATGCCTTGAGTGAGAGTTGCTGCCAATTCCTATTTAAATAATGGAATCAGCATGGCAAATATTTTTTTTGACTTTGTTATAAAGTTTGGTAGACAAAATACTATTTCTTTAGTCTGCAAAGTGATATTCTGCCTGTTAATATAACATTTTGTGAGTGAGTATAGCACACAAGCCACTGAGAAGCAAAGTCTGATAAAATCTCTAAGGCTGGTAAGCTTTTCTGATCTCAGTTTTCTGGTAGTGAAGTACATGCCTTGCAACCATTTTTTTTTGTGGCCAGGGATAACACTATCATGGTAGGGGCTCTGAGTGAGAAGAAATAAAATAGGAGGAGGAACTTGCTAAAAAATACAGGTAACATATGTAGTGCCTTCAGCTGGAGGCCTTCTAATGTCCATAGGATACAGCAAGGGGCAAGTGTGTGTGTG
The DNA here is from genome assembly GCF_019279795.1 of Protopterus annectens. Classification (NCBI taxonomy): domain Eukaryota; kingdom Metazoa; phylum Chordata; order Ceratodontiformes; family Protopteridae; genus Protopterus; species Protopterus annectens. The sequence continues at coordinate 871,890,181 of NC_056743.1, forward strand.
TGTGTGTGTGTGTGTGTGTGTGAATGCAAGCAAGCGGCAAGTGTGTGTGCGTGTGTGTGTATGTGACCTAAAAGCAAGGGGGCAAGTGTGTGTGTGACCGCAAGCAAGGGGGCAATTGTGTGTGTGACACCGCAAGCAAGGGGGCAATTGTGTGTTTGACCGCAAGCAAGGGGGCAATTGTGTGTGTGTGTTTGACCGCAAGCAAGGGGGCAATTGTGTGTGTGAGACTGCAAGCAAGGGGGCAATTGTGTGTGTGAGACTGCAAGCAAGGGGGCAATTGTGTGTGTGTGTGAGACTGCAAGCAAGGGGGCAATTGTGTGCGTGTGAGACTGCAAGCAAGGGGGCAATTGTGTGCGTGTGAGACTGCAAGCAAGGGGGCAATTGTGTGCGTGTGAGACTGCAAGCAAGGGGGCAAGTGTGTGTGTGTGAGACTGCAAGCAAGGGGGCAAGTGTGTGTGTGAGACTGCAAGCAAGGAGGCAAGTGTGTGTGTGAGACTGCAAGCAAGGGGGCAAGTGTGTGTGTGAGATTACAAGCAAGGGGGCAAGTGTGTGTGTGAGACTGCAAGCAAGGGGGCAAGTGTGTGTGTGAGACTGCAAGCAAGGGAGCAAGTGTGTGAGACTGCAAACAAGGGAGCAAATGTGTGTGAGACTGCAAGCAAGGGGGAAATTTTGCCTCTTTCAAGATTTCTTGTGCTGTGAAGTTCATAGATACAACTGATTGAGTAGATTTTACAGGGAGCTGAGAGATGCAGGGCTGCAACAATTATCAGTGCTGCTTATGTCTGCTTGCTTTGCTAATATCACAAAAGGTTGTTTGCTTTTGATGCAGAAGGCTGTGGTTTCTGCTCACATAGATGCATTTGTGAAACTGTACTGCATTGCAAATGGGGTGGATGATGCACTCCTTTCTGGTGAGGAAGATTGCCATCCATTCCCTACTGCAGTATTACCAGCTTATTGTTCTTGTGTAAGATAAGTAAATTATTCAAAAAGGGCAACTATGACATTATTTGTTGATGACATGACATCTAATTTTTGGCTAGCAGCAACCGCTTCATTAGTTACAGATTGCTTTAATGTGGAATTATTTACAGGACGTTTACTGCTTCAGAAATTGTGCGTATGTACTGATACTGGTGGACTGTAGAAGTCTGACTACACTTGTGATGGAAATATTCAGAATTGGGCCGTATTGTCATTATTGGTGCATGCATTTTGTTGCACTGTTTTCAGGAAAAATGTTTGAAACAGTAAATATAAAACACCCACTAAAACTGGACTGCATTGTACAAGGAATATAATTATATACAATCAGGAAGGTGTATTCAACAACATGTGCATTTCTCGTGTGCAAAGGGTCTGAGAATTTTAAAATATCACTAACTGAAAGTGAAACTTAGACTGCCACTGGCTACATGTGTTATCTTTGAATGTCTGTTTCAGTGCTGTTGCAATGTCCAGATTCTGACTGCAAGCAAGGTCGAAGTATGTGTGTGTGTGTGTGTGTGTGTCCGCAAGGGGGCAAGTGTGTGTGTGTGTGTGTGTGTGTGTGTGTGTGTCCGCAAGGGGGCAAGTGTGTGCGTGTGTGTGTGACTGCAAGCAAGGGGGCAATAGTGTGCATGTGTGTGTGACTGCAAGCAAGGGGGCAATAGTGTGTGTGTGTGTGTGTGTGTGACTGCAAGCAAGGGGGCAAGAGTGTGTGACTGCAAGCAAGGGGGCAAGAGTGTGTGTGTGGGGGACTGCAAGCAAGGGGGCAAGAGTGCGTGTGTGACTACAAGCAAGGGGGCAAGAGTGCGTGTGTGTGACTGCAAGCAAAGGGGCAAGAGTGTGTGTGTGTGACTGCAAGCAAAGGGGCAAGAGTGTGTGTGTGTGTCTGTGACAGCAAGCAAGGGGGCAAGAGTGTGTGTGACTGCAAGCAAGGCTTCTTATTTTTGGATTGTTAGTCTCAATTTTTGTGGTTTTCAGTCAAACTCTTTCGGAATAAAGTCACTAAATGAGACACTGAGTTTCTGCCTTCATAACCTTCAGAAAAATGCATGCTAAAGCAAGACCTGTTATTCGATCAGCTCTCTCAGTTTATACAAGATCAATTTTTTGTACTGTTTTGATGTCCCCCCACATATATTTTGCCTTGTCCAGATTTCCGGTTGGTAGGTACATGCAAATAAATTGCTTTTTTAGAATTAGGCATATCCCAACCTCTCAACTGTCCCTGAACTTGGCTCAAAATGTTGCTCTTCCCCTAATAATCCCTCCCCAGAAATTGCTATTTTGGAAGAAAACATGGAGGGTTTACCATTAACTGTAATAATCCAGTTAGGGATAACTTTCATTTCATAAATGCATGTTTTTTTTATTTTGTCAGATGCTCAAATTAGTAGTACTAATATTAAAAGGAGCCCCTTCTTTGACAGGTTACCATCTGTATTGTGTGGCTATTATCTTTTTGAATCAAATTTTTTTTTTTTTTTTTTGGGACAATTGCTGCCAAATCATTAGAGACTGAAGAATGAAATCAATGACAGACATTTAAGTTTCAGATTTCATACCCTTTTGAAAATTCATACTAATGCAAGACCTACTATTTCATAATCTTTCCTAATTTGATAGGAGCAATAATCCTACTTCTATTTATTTATTTATTTTATTTATTTATATTTGTTGACCGGGAGTGTCAGACTGGACGTAGGTCTATTTTCAGCGTAGGCCCGGGAAGAAAAGCTCCACAGTAAAATAGACAGTAGTTACATTGGATTATAATGATTAACAATTTAACATAGCACTTACTTACAACATATTTACAGATGAAGAACATAGTACATCAATAGACAAATAGAATCTTTATCTGTGAAGTACATAACAGACATTAACAAATGTTACAATGAGAAGTTCCTGCTGTATAATAAGTACTAGGCTTATGAGCATCTGAGCTTGCTATAATCAAGGTAGTTAGTGGAGTGGAAAGAAAGGTAGTGGTTGGATGGGGTGGATGATATTAGACTGGGAGTTGCAAGGGCATAGCCAGCATGTTTTTAGTTGCGCTTTTAATAAAGTTTTGAAGTGGGTGCATGATGGTACAGAGGTAATTGTGGGTGGGAGTGAGTTCCATAATTTGGCTATGGCGCAAGAGAATAGTGCTTCACCAGCAGAGTTATTGGCTTTAGTGATCTGCAAGTGATTTTTGTTGCTGGATCTTAGTGGTCTGGTGGTGCGATTAGGGTTGGAGTATATTCTGGAGGGATGGGACATTTAGTGGATGGTTTACTAGTTTGTGGGCGAGTGAGAGTTGATACCACTGAAGCAGGTGAGGGAGTTCAAGCCAGCCCAGTTCAGCAAGTGAGAGACAGTGGTGACTACGGTAGGATGCCCCTGTGGTGAATTTGGCGATTTTTGTTGTAGCAGGTCTCTAGCTTGTTTAGACCACATTGCCTTAGGTTGGTATATATTGGAGAGGCATAAAGTAGGGTGGAGATAAGGTGGGAATTTGCTATTGAAATCTTTGCTGCTTTGGTGAGAAATTGCTCTTTTCTGTATAATGCTCCTAGTTTTTTGTGGACTTTTTTTATGGTCATGGATATGTGAATGTCAAATATTAGTTTATTTTCTGTTTCCACTCCTAGCAATTTGGCGTGTTCAGTTGGGTATATAGTTGTGTTGTCTTTTGCTGTGATGTTAAAGTGAGAGTTGTTTTGAGTATGTTTGGTGGGTTGGAAGATGAGTAGTTTAGTTCTGTTTGGGTTGAGTATTAATTGGGCATCGGATAACCATGTTTCAACAGAGGAAAAGGCTTCCTGTGTGACTTTTTGCAGTTTCGGTAAGGACTGGGCTAAGCAGATGATGGTTGAGTCATCTGCATATTGTATGAGTGTGCCATGTTTGGTGGCAGAGGCTAGATTATTGGTGTAAACAGAGAAGAGTAGGGGTCCAAGGATGGATCCTTGGGGAACCCCTATGGAGACAGGTAGTTGGGGAGATGTCATTCTGCCATACAACAGATTGTTGGCGGTCAGACAGGTAAATCTGAAACCAGTTGGTGACTGATTGTGAGAAGGATAGGTTATTGAGGACAGAGATAAGTTGTTTGTGTGGGACCATGTCAATTGCTTTAGATAGGTCTAGGAAAATAGCAGAGGAGAGATAGCCATTGTTTTTATGCTGAAGGATAGTGTTAGTAAAGGAGAGTAAGGCAGTGGTGGTGCTATGGTTTGGTCAGAAACCATGCTGAGTACTGGAAAGGAGGTTGTTAGTAAGGAGGTAGTCTGAGACTGGAGAGTGTATGCATCTCTCTAGTATTTTGGAGAGTGGAGAGAGAATAGCTACGGGGCAGTAATTGGTTGGGGTGGATGTCTCCACTTAGGGCTAGTTTTGATATGCATGAGATTATTAGTTTTCTCAGTTTTTGAATGTGTTTGTTTATAAGGGAAACTTTATGATTGTGCCCTGTGGGTACTAGGTATGGTGGGAGGGTTACTATGTTAAGTTGTAGGGCTGCTTTATGTTTGAGTAATATAGTTGGTAGAATATGTGGGGGGTGCATAGGGATGGTTCTTGAGCTGGTGGGAGGGGAGTTGAGTGTGGGTGAGACATGAGTGGTGGTGTGAGTAGTAGTACAGTGGTAGTGGTTGAGTGGGGGAATGATGGAGCTTTAGTAGGATGTAAGATATGCAAGGAGAGTGCAGGCAGTGAGCATAGGTAAGGTATGCTGGTACATGTTAGTTGAGGAGGTGTGATAGTAGTGGGAAGATGGAGGAGGTAGTGTTGGGTTAGCGCTGTGGTTGGCTATTGGAAAGATGGGAGGGGTTTTGAGTCCAATAAAGGTGGGACCACTTGGGGCGGGAGGGAATAGGGAAGTAGGGTGGGGAGCAAAGCGGGTAGAGACCCTGTTAGTTGCTCGTATGAGGGGGTTGGAAACAATTACAAAGCAAAGGCAAGTATGTGTTAAGAAACAATCACAATTGACCAAGGACTGCTATGAAACTAAGTCATTTCTTAATTTCTCAGGTGGAAAAACAGGATAACCTTGTATCAGTAGGCTACTGTGGTCATAGTTTAAATTTACAAACACACAGTATTGATGAGTTATCGCGGATACTATTTGCTAACAGAAGGGAATAAGAGAAAGTGGAATGTGTGTGTGTGTGTGGTGGGGGGGGGGCTGCTTACAAGCCAAAGCAGAGTGCTCTCCAGGGGAAAATTAATATTGGCTCAAACAGGTAGACACATACTCAAAGTTAACTGTAGCTGTTTGCAGACAGTTCAGACCCGGACTGCGCTTTTCCGTTTGTGCCTTTGTCCCACTTCTATGTATGGCTTTGTCCTAATTTCTTGCACTGAGGTTCATAGGTATTTCAGGATCAATTTATCCTTGCTTTTGAACCAGATTTCTCTGCTTGGTTAGTACACTGCTATAAAATGTAAAAATAAAATCTAAATCATTGTAGAAGTAAAGCAGTGTGTGTGCCTGCGTGTGTGTATGCACTACCATAATTCTTTTGAAATATTGACTCAAAAAAGCATGTGGGTGCTGTCATGCAAGTCTAAAATATTTCAAGTTTATAGTGCATCATTTGTTAGCTATTTAAACAGGAAGGGAAAATAAGTGGCAGATTGCTTTGCAAAGCAGGGATTATTGCCAGTGCTATTTAGCTTGGTTTTAAATTTGACAGGAGTAGTGCAACAAAAAAAGTCTCCCGCTGTAAGGAGGAAAAAGCTGACAAGCAAACAGTACATTACTCTGGTCACCTGCTGTGACGAGCTGTCAATCACATGCAGATAATGGGTCAAATTACCCTTGGCTCTTTGACAGCTAGGGAAGGTAGGTGTGAAGTGGGAGGGGAGATTCCTTGAAGAGCTAGATTTCAGCCTTCACAAAAGAAAGCAATTTAGCATTTCTAAGATGAAAGAGCTAGAAAATGCACCTTTCAGTTCTGTTCTGTAGCATTTGCACTGCTTGTGTTTTAAGTGGTCATTGAAAAAGGATAACATTTTAACCAAAAGTAGGGGATTTTAAGACTGCAGTGAATGCCTGTTAAGTCAATGAAGTGACAGCAGCTTAAGGCAAAACGTGGCAGATCTGATGCAATTTTTTGGAGACAAATAATGCATTCTGGGATACTTAGAGGCAGAGTAAACAGTCTGAATTTTTTCAATATGCCAGACCCATGTGGTCAGAGTCAGAAATTGCATCTAAAAATATCTAAAAAGCTCAAAATAGTCTCAGAGTGCTATTCAAATGTAGGAAACATCAAATCATGATGAAATTAGTATGTTTTTTTGAGTCTGAGGGCGCGGTTGTCCTTTAATATAACACACACTAGAACCTCAGCTTTTCACCTTCAATGGATAAAGTGTAATGAAAAAAACAGTGTTTTTATAACAGACAAATCCAAATTAGCAGGATGATTGGTTTATTGTAAATAATTAAAAAGAATAATAATGTTTTAAAAAAATGCAAAAAAAGTAGTAATTAATTTAATGTTAGAAAGAATATATGTATTGAGAAATGTATATTTATATTTATATGTGGCAATGTGCATATGTATTTGGATATAATGGTGGCACTTTAAGAAAATTTAAAAAGTTAACTGAGTGTAATTAATGGGGTTTGGATTTGTTTGCTATAAAAAAAAGCTGTTTTTTCATTACACTTTATCCGTTGAAGGCGAAAAGCCGAGATACTAGTGTGTGTTATATTAAATCAGTTGAACCGCCTTTTTCTGGTCTGGTCTGTTCCTGCATTTTTGTTTTTGTTAATATAGTAAAGCTTATTTTAGATACTGTTTTTCTATATTTGTCGGAGTTTGTCCTTCAATGTTCTTTTCAATATTTCCTGTGATCTGAACTCTCTGGTTTACTGTGAATATATATTCAGTATTTTCATGTTCTTTTATTATTTATTATTAAATATAAGTTTAAAACTTTTAATGTGACTGGTACTTGTCGAGAGTACCTAACTTTTGAGACTACTTATGTTTATTTGATGACACTGTGTGGGCCACTCCAGAAGGCCTAGCTGTCTTTTGGTGAATGACTACCATTTGTAATAATATTCACATTACACAGTATAATTGGACAACCCTTAAGGGCCTTAGAGTAGCTGATTGTGAAGTGTCTGGTGGCAGTGATAACTACCTTATACTCTGGGCAGAAGGGGCCACAGCAAGTACATCTGTGCCAGCTATTCCCAGGTACATGTGTGTGTGTGAAAAATCAAATCTCTCAGGGTGTGTGTGTCAGCTACTTGGGCAGGGACATGAAGCACTGGATTTACAGAGGGTGCTGGAGGACTTGGCTTGGACATTCAGCTGAGGACCTAACCCTACAGCCGTACCAGTGGAAAATCTTATTGGGGATCTGGAGGGAGACAGATATAGAGACATCCAGACCCTGGGCTGAGTGTGTTTCTTGTGTGCTCTTAAGGGAAATTGTACTATGAGATGAATGGAAGCCATGTTGTGTGTGGGACAGGAGTTCTTCCTGCAGGAGATAGTTTAGCAGTTGTTTTTGAATAGATTTTTCAAGTATTTTGGACAGGGGGGATAAGATTGCTATAGGTCTAATGTTAGTAATGTCTATTGAATGTCCTCCTTTGTGTAGATGGGTAATGTGTTATTTTTTCCAGAGGGAAAATTGTACATTGGATTCCTGGACTGACTTATTTAGAAAGATTGAGACAGGATAGAAAATGCTATAAGCTGCTCTTTAAAGGTATTCATATGGAAGATCATCAGCTGAAGTAGAACATAGGTTGAGTTTAAGAGTAGTTTTATCTAGGATGTGGGCACAGGTTTGAGGGTGAAGTAGATACAGTGACATGTGGCTGTTGGTCAGGGTTGGGACTGGATGTTGGGGAATCATTGGTCAGGGATGGTATACTATTTAAGAAATAAGAGTTGGGACGTGGCTTGGATGGCAAGCTAAAAGCAGCAGAGTTCTTGAGCTCTGCAATCTTCATTTTTTCCTGACAGGATTTTTTATTTAATTTTACCATCAAAGACCTGAAACTACTAAAATCAGATTCTAGAAGTCGTAAGCTACAAGTTGGTGTAATTTTTAAGCTAAAATTTTCATATTTTTCTGTCAAACTTTTGACTAGAAAGGACATTGAAACCACATTCACAAAGGAAGATGAGCAGCTTCAAATTTTCTCAGCAAGAAACTCCAATGAAGAAATAAATACAGGCAATCCTTACTACAGTTCAATACCTGGTGGGTAAAATAGACAAATTAAACTTAAAAGTGGACAATATTAAAGAAGATTCCATCAAACAAATAACCTTATTAAATGAAGTCCTTAAACAACAAACTACCCAGATTGCTGCTTTGGAAGATTCTGTAATAGATATAGACTACAGGTTAACAGAAAGAGAGAAAAACATACACTTTCTTCCTCAAGAAAACACCAGACTCATTGAAAAGATAGATGACACTGAGAATAGTACCAGGAAAAACAACCTATGGCATCCCAGAGCAGATGGAGGGGGACAATATAGTTAATTTCTTGACTTCTTGGATTCCTAAAATCCTAAACCTACCTGAAGCACTATTCTTTGGGATAGAAAGGGCACACATGTCTTTACAACTTCTGTATCCAGTAAAAACAGCCATCCAAGACCTATTATTGTAAGATTTATCTCCACTCAAGACAAAGACCTTGTTTTAAGAACTTCCTGAGCCCTTGCTCCATTAAAAATTGGTGATTAAACTAACAGGTTTGACGACAACTTTTCACCCCTTATAATGTCCAAAAGAACAGCATGTGTCCCTCTAATAAAATCATTAAAAAATGAAGGAATAAAAGCACAACTCATATTCCCAGCAAGAATAAGACTATCTCTGTCAGAAGGAAAGAAAACTTTTGACTCTCTCAAAGACACATTCACATTTGTCCAAAAATAAGAGCCTTTTAAGTCAACCTGAACTCATAGATTCTTCAATGCACTTAAAAAGACAAGCTTCAAAAAAATGAGTGGACTATTAAAGAAAAAAAGAAACCCGGAGACAAATGATTATACGTAACTTCACATTTCATGCAAGTTTTTGTTTTCTCCCTTCTAAATAATATGGAATCATACACAGAAGTTAATGTAACTTTTTTTTTCTCTCTCCTATTATCTTTCCCACAACAATGCTAATTTTACAGATAATATATATTACTCAAAATTTAATAAATCCAAATCTTATCCAACTGCAAACTATTTTATACTTTTCTCTCTTTATAAACATGGCATAGCACTAGTGAAATGATATAAAATCACTTATTCATTTCATATATTTATATATATTTCTTTTATATCCTATACATATTTCTTCATGCATGTGCCTTCCCTTTCTGTTTTAGTACAAGTGTCATAGTCTTTAATCACTGCAGGAGAGAGAAATGCTTACTATGTTACTGTTAAGTATTTAAAAAGAAAGTGGTGACATTTTATATATACATTTACTAGTTAACTGAACTTCTGTAGTATGCTCCATTTAGCTAATATATCTTATAACTGTGTATGGTTGGTAATTTGGAGCTTTTATTTTGAATATTCATCATTTTACAAGTTACCTCATAGTAAGACATTGTTCTGTTCGATTCTCAGCTAGAGCATCTTCTGTGTGGAGACATGTGTGAATGGGCCTACCTTTGTTGAAGGTTGTGTGTCAGAGCCAGCAACTTGGTATGTAAAAATCTGCTGCCAATCATTAGCGGACTGGAGTTCCACTGTGGCGACCCCTAACTGGGAAAAGCCGAAAGACACAACATGCTTTAAAGCTTCACTTCATTACAAAATTCCCACCTACTTAATTTTTTGATGGAATTTTGGCAACTTTTGTGAGAAGCTCAAGCTTCTAAAGGCTTCAATTAGCTCACAGACTCATGAGAAACAACCTGTGCTGTCTTCCAAGTATGTGTGACCTCTGAACCTGTTTCTCTTCACTGAATTCTAACAGCCAGTCAGATTCAAGAATGATTGTTTGAATTGTGTTTTCATTCATTTAGTAATTATTTTTTTATCTAAAAAGTCTTATAAGAATATGTTTTACTGTAAATAGTGATTTATTTAATCCCAATTACATTTATATTTAAATAAGAATTTCAAATATGTTTCTGACAGTGACAGTTTTAAATGCATCCTTTTTCCTGTCTGCTTTAATTACACTTACAGTCCTGTATTTACTCATAGCAACAAACAATTAAGATTAATCAATTTATCTTAGTCTGTTTAGATAAAAAAGAATTTTAAGAAATAGTATACAGCTTCATGTTCTTAGTTCATACAGACAAAGTATATTAAACTGAATTTTTCCTTTTGTGTGTTTTTAATGTACATGCAGTTTCCCTTCTGCTTGCTATTAACCTGCAGTACGAATTGCCACTAGATGTCATGAGAGGATTAGTTTTTGGCTTCTATTAGCGATATAGTAAGCCTGGATATAGTATATCCATGCAGAAGATTGTTAAAATATAGTTTTGTTTTCAAATTTAGAGTTTTTAAATTGTCCATAACAGTTTTAAAAATGTATTTGTCATAATGAATCAAGGAAAGCACTTTTCAATTTTACTTATAACAGCAGTCTCCATCAAATGATAATATTTAGCATTTTATCTATTAATATCAATGGGTTGAACAACCCCATAAAAGGAGTAGTGTCAACAAATATTTAATGCTACATGAAGCAGATTTTGCATTCATTCTGGAATCCCACTTAGTAACAGGAGATCTAAACAAATTAACCATTAAGGATTATAAGATTTTGGTAAGTTCAAACTACAACCACAAAAGAAGAGGTGTGCTAATTTTACACAGAAAATCAATGAGAATTCCAGAAATAGTTGACTCATACTCAAGCAATGATGTATGCTTGCTTTAGTCATACTGAAACTAGATAACTACTGGATACTGGGTATTGGGATTAAAATTGTGAAAAAAAAACATTTAGACACTATAACATTAAAGTCTAAAGGTGAGTTACTATTAGTAGGTGATTTTACTTGTAACTTGTCCTCCACTGATACCACAAGCTCTAAACCCTTCAAGATGTCCCCTGTTGCCAAGCACATGAACAACTACATAAAAGACAGAAACCTAATTGACATTGATGGTATAAAAATATTATCTGCTTTGAAATATTTTCACTATTCTTACAGATTTGGCACAAAGATCAACATAGATAAAGTCTTTGTAACCAGTTCTTTACTGGCCAAAACTGATAATGTAATGCTGACATCATGCCCTATGTCTAACCACAATGCTATCACTTTCAGTGTAACACTTAATACTGGCCCCTTAAACCTCTGCCAAAAACTACCTGCTTATCTACTAACAGTACAAGGATTTAAAGAATGGTTTCGAGATCAAATAAAGCTTTACCTAGATGCCAATAATAATGGAAAGGTTTCAGATATTATCCAATGGGACACTTTAAAGGTAGTCTTACATGGTAAAGTCAAAAGTCCCTCTCTCATGGAAATATTACCAACATGGGAGATAGATGCTCCACACCAGTGGTCACCCCCTCATTGGTCAGGTCTGACCATAAGCAAATCACTCTTGACATCCACATCCCACCCCCACCCCCCAGTATGGAAGCCTCCTTAAAAAACTTCTCCAAAGCCAACTTCAAGCTACTGAAGTTAGAAGTGACAAACTTCACAACACCCACGCAGACGGGATCTGGAAGTTCGACTGCAGAATCCTACACTAAGGCACTGTATGAGCACATCCACTCGTGCATGAATCACGCCATCCCACATAGAACCAAGATGCTCTTCTCCAAAAAAAGGAAGCCAATCTGGTGGTCCCCTGCTATAAACAAACTATACAACAGAAGGAAGAAACTGTTACAAAAAAAGAGGAAAATCCCAGGATGCAAAAAACTCCCTCACCGGCCTCAGTAAGAAGCTGAGATCCCTCATAAAATCCTCAAAAGCTAGTTACGAAAATAAAATTGCCAAAGATTCCAAAGACAACCACAAGGCATTCTATAGTTATGTCAAGAATCTAAATGGCAATGCTCAGATCTGCACTGAGCTACAACACAATGGCATTAAATATACTGATCCCAAGGATATTGCCAATATCCTGGCAGATCAATTTAGTGCCAACTTCACCCCCCTCTCACCCCCTAAAGGGCCCATCTCAATACCAAAAGATTGCCAAATTCCGATAATCACGGCCACGCAGGTAGAAACCGCACTCTCCAAAACTAAGAATACAGCATCCATGGGATGAGATGACATCCCAGGCTGTGTACTACATGAACTACAAAATGAACTGGCACCTCACGTAAGTGTCATGTTTAATCATAGCCTCACCTCAGGCTTCGTGCCCACTGAGTGGCACACAGCTACAGTTATCCCGGTCCAAAAGGGAGGATCTGCCTTGGATCCCGGGAACTACCGTCCCATCAGTCTGACAAGCCTAATCTGCAAGGGCATGGAACACAAAATCATGGAACTTATAAACAAAGACATTGGCAACCTTCAGACACTGGACCCCACCCAGTTTGGGTTTGTAAAGGGCCAATCTTGTCTACTGAATCTGATTGACTTCTTCGAATCAGTCTCCAGAGCTGTGGTCAAGGGTAAGGCGGTCCACACAGCCTATCTGGAACTCGCCAAGGCCTTCGACACCATCCCCCACTCTGGAATCATAGATAAACTTACTAAGCTGTGCATAAATCCCTACGTCACTCGATGGGTTGCCAACTGGCTTACTGACAGAACCCAGACTGTAAAAGTAGCCGACTCCAAATCCAGCTTCAGACAAGTGACATGTGGAGTACCTCAGGGTTCAGTCCTGGGACCACTCTTGTTTGGCATCTACTTCTCTGAAGTACAGGCCAGCAATAAGGGACTCTGGCTAACAAAGTTTGCAGATGACTGCAAACTGGGAGCCATTATTGAATCCCCAAGTGATGTGGATATTCTACAAAAGGGCCTTACAGAAACAGATGCCTGGTGCCAGAGCCATGGGCTCAAGCTTAATGCCAAGAAATGTATAGTTATCCCCTTTGGAAAAAAACATGTACCCATGAATTACCACATAGGTGGCAGGACACTAAACATCGAAAGTGTGATGAGAGACTTAGGGACACAGGTGTACAGTGGTCTCACTTTCAATAACATCACCACAACAGTCAGGAAATCATTCTATGTGGCACACCTCATCACTAAGGGCTTTTCATCCAGAAAAAAGGAGGTCATTGTCCCACTGTACTCATCCCTCATTAGACCCATTATAGAGTATAATGCCCCGTTTGGTATGTACCTCACAAGACGTCTGCAACAGCTGGAAAGGTCACAGAAATACCTCACTAAAAGAATCACAGACCTAAAACAGATGCCATGTGCTGACTGTCTAAAAAAACTCCAGCTATACTCTGTGGCATATCGTCTACACAGAGGCGATCTCTGCTTAACATACAAGGCCATGTCAAACCCTGAGCTATTGGACATGCTCCACTTAAAGAAATCCCAATCCCTCAGAACCCCACACTCCAGGGATCTAAACCTTGTCATCACAATGAACAAAACATGCTGGAGGGATAGGTTCCTGACCCAGAGACTCTCCATACTCTGGAACAGACTGCCCATACATGTCAAGCAGAGCGCCTCATTGGCCCTCTTCAAAAGGAACCTTGATGATTGGATGAGAGATAGAAAATTCACCCTGGGGATCATGTCAGTCGCGCTGCTAGAAAGGGGCCCAGAGAAGTAAATATTGTGGGAAGAAATATCCAGGGAATTGTTATGGCTAGGCTTGCATAGGCCCTAGGGCCGATAGCCTAGTACCAACCTATGAATGAACCTATAAATAAAAGGAGAGAGTGGGATAAAAAAAAATGGTAAACGTACAAAAAGAAACTGATGAATTAAAACTAAAACTTACATCAAATGACAAATCTGCATTAGCTGACATATGTAAACTGAACAAGGAATATCAGGATATCATGCAGCATAAAATATTACTACATCTGGAAAAAATCAGATTACAATCCTACTCAATTAATCCCAAGAGTATGCACAGGATTGCAATTAGATCTAAATATTTAAATGAGAAAAGTCATATAAAAGAAATTATATACACTAGAAATAATCAGACTATCAAAGTTACAGATCTAAAAATATCTTAAGTTTTAAAAAACATTATAAGAATATTAATAACTCATCTACAAGTGATAACAAAAGTATAGACAACTTTCTTGCTAATAATATTCAAAAGAAGCTATCCAAACACAACATTAATAACACAGAAAAACCCTTTTCCTTTAAAGAATTAAGGGAACAAATAAAAAATCTTAAGACAAAAAAGGCACCAGGGCTAGATTGTCTAATTCCAGAATTTACCTGATAACATCTTGAAAATCTTACTCAATGCATTCCAAGAAGTTAAAACTACAGCAAACATCCCCCCTCGTGGAAATATTCTATCATCTCTCCCATCTTAAAACCAAATAAAGAGCCCACCCTTTGCACATCATACAGGCCAATCTCTTTGCTTAACATTGACTACAAGATATTCAATTCTATCTTAGCAGACAGATTAAATAATATTCTTTCAATATTAATTCATGAAGACGAAACCGGGTTTATCAAAAACAGAAAGGTACAAGACAATGTAATTAGATTACTGTCCTTAATAGACTTAGCAAACAAGAAAAAAGTGAGATTTCTGTTTTAAGCCTTGTTGCTTGTCTTTTCGGCTTTTCCCGGTTAGGGGTCGCCACAGCAGAACTCCGGTCTGCTAATGACTGGCAGTAGATTTTTATGGTGCCGAGTTGCCAGCCTAATGCCCAACCTTCAGCAAAGGCATGCCCATTCACGCATGTCTTTTGGAGGCCACTCGACCATGGGGAGGACACGCAGACTCCACACAGAAGGCACTCCAGCTAAGAATCGAACAAGAGAACCTCTTGCTGTGAGGCAACAACGCTACTGCTGTACTGCTGTGGCTATGACTTTCAACTCCTTAAGTTAGCCATATCTGTTTAAAGCATTGCAAAAATACATTTTCTACCCAAACTTTATAGGATTAATTAAAAAACTATATGAAAAGTCCATAGCCTATGTAAAGACTGGATATTACCTATCTACCCATTTTGAAATATTAAGAGGTACTAAACAGGGGTGTCCCTCTCCCCATTAGTCTTTGCCATGGCTATTGAGCCTCTTGCAAATTATGTTAGAAATAATGACAGCATTAAAGGATATAAAGTGTCAGACAAATTATCCCCCAAGATGCAACTGTTTGCTGATGACCTACTAATAATTTCTAATGATACTGAAAATTCAATAGATCACCTATTACATAATCTAGACTTCTTTGCAAACATCTCTGGTCTAAAATTCAGTCACAACAAAGCTCAGGCACTTCTAGTGAATAAAAATGTTACTATGAAACTTAGATAAAAAAGAGGCAAACTGGGAGGGCACACATATTAAATATCTAGGTATCATTATTGAATCTAATTATAAAAAATCACTCACATCTAATTACCAACTTATAAACTCAATTACTACTCTAATCGACAGTTGGAACAGACACTTCTTCACAACTGAAGACAGACTAACTTTTATCAAAATGACACTGTTACCTAAAATCATTGGCCAAGCTCTAATAATTCCCCCACCTGTCAAAATTAAACAGAAAATTAATAACTTGTTACTTAACTTCCTCTGGTATTCCAAAAACCAAGAATTACTCTTCTCTGGCACACCACAAGCTGGAACGAAGGAGGTATAGGGTGTCCAAATATTGATTTTTATTTAAACTCTGCATTTATTAACATAGTATTGTTTTGGAATAATGCTTTTTATACATCATATTGGAAATCAATACATGAAACCTTACTTCTTAATAGTAATAGGACAATGCTTTGATCCATATACTCAAATGCATACAAACATCTTTATATGGATTTTAAAAATATACATTTAAAGGGAAAAGTCAAAACTTATAAACCAAATATTGCTGTTTAAAAAGCTTATGTTTTCTAATCAATTAATTAAGAATTTATTAACAATTATGTTTCCTATTGCTTACAAAAATTAATGATATCTTTTCATACTCAGAAAATGTTAGCGACCTATTATATTGGAATCAATTTCTCTCAGCTAATAAAATAAGTTCTGCAGACTATTTGATCAGCAGATACAGTTTGCAAAATTGCAAATGGCTGGACATCCAAACTTGTAAGGATTTTATACATACTAAGCTCGTACCCTCATTAAAGTCATACAACAAGAGTAACTTAAAAATCTTGGATTTTATCATTATTAATAGCTCACCCAAGAAAACATCATACACATCAGTTATTTATAAAATTCTCAGGAATAATTTTTAGCAAAGCAGATGTTTCTTTTTGAAATTATTCAAGAGAAGTTAATAGACAAGACTTCTCAGAAAAAGATAAAAAAAAAAAACTTTGTTTACAGTCGGTGAAGAATCTCCATCTTCCCTGTTCTGGAATGTATACGCATGGAGATTTTTACATAGATGTTTTTTTCACTCCACATAGACTAGCAATAATATACAAGAACGATGAAATTAAATGCTGGAGATATGGACACCCTGATGCTGACTGGATACATATGGTTGTTAACGGCAAAATAATATCCCCATTTTGGTTAGACTTTAAATATCTTTGTAAAGCTCTATGGAATGACACCTGTATAATTTCTGACTACCTTATCCTTTTCAATGTTTCTGTTCTTGAAGTCATTCCTAAAAAACATACATTTTTACTGTGGTCTATCTTCTCTATAGCAAGGAAAATTGTTACTAAAAATTGGAAATCTCAACCTACTCCTGTCTTTAAAGTTGAGTTTATTCATCTTGTGAAATAAAAAATTGTAAGAATGAGATTGCTACTATAAAAGCAAAGACTAACAACACAACCCATCATTTAATTGCTTGGAGAAAATTGTCAAATCTCTTAAAGAAATATTAGGTGCTCTCCTATGTATATTGCTTTTTTAGTTTTTATGGACATTGTATATAGTTTATTTGTTTTTTTTTTTCTTATTACTATACTGTTAAGTTATTGTGTTAGAAAGTGAATAAAAACATTTTGGAAAAAAAAAGAAATAAGAGTTGAATTCTATTGCAGCTTTGACTGGTGAGCTGCTGGGGGAGGGGTTAGGGTTGAATTTTTGGCCAGGATGTAAGATTTATTTAGTGGCTGAGCAGACTTTTTTAGGGTTGTGTTTAGTATTCTTGTGAAAGTTGTTGCAGTATCAGTTTTGTCTTCATTTATTTGCTTATTAGTATGGTTGTGGAGCGTTCTGAAGTTTTTGAGGTATTGTGTTTTATATTTTTGCCATTCTTTCCACACATTTTCTCTATCCTACATTAGCATTGTACGCTTCTTGGATAGCTAAATTGCATTTTTTTTGTTTTGTTTTCAGTCTCTTCCTTCGAGGAGGTGCAAGGCTTTTTAGGAAAGTTGTACTGAATTCATTTACAGCATCATCTAAGGGGGGAATTGCTCTAACTTTCAAATTTTTCATTAGTAGTCACTGTCCTTCACTGGAGCAACTTATCTTTGTGAGAAACAATCAGTATAGCCTAAGAAATCAATCATGCTCACAGTCACTAAGATCAGCATACATATTAGCTTGCTCTGCAAAAGCTTTCTGCAAAGTAGCTCCCACTCTGCGGTATTCTCTTACAACGGTACTTCATGACACTTCTGAGCTCCTTCTATTCTGTAAACAGCAAAATACACACCTGATAAATGAATACAAATGCAGACGTTTTGAAGATACAGGCTAACCCTCCTACATTTGGCTGTGCATGGAGCTTCAAGTCACAGAAACTCTGTTACTTATCAGTACTGTTGAGACTGTAAATTCTCTTCAATAATATTGCCTTAAATAGGTTGGCTAGATGGTGTAATGAAGTTGTTGTTATTGTTGTGTCTTTCGGCTTTTCCCAGTTAGGGGTCGCCACAGCGGAACTCCAGTCTGCTAATGATTGGCAGTAGATTTTTACGTACTGAGTTGCCAGCTGTGACGCACACCCTTCAATGAAGGTACGCCCATTCACGGACGTCGCCACACAGAAGACGCTTTAGCTGAGAATCGAATGGCACAACGTCTTACTGTGAGGCGACAACGCTACCGCAGCACCACCACCGCAGTAGATGGTAATTACTTGTATACAGCTCATCAGCATTCTTTGACTAGTTGCTTTGTTTGACTTGATGGTTCTTACTAGATTAGTAACCTTAGTTTTTGTGCATTCTATGAGCATATTGCTTGGTTTAACTTGTATTACTTATTTGCAAGTTTGCACAAACAACTCTCTTTCAACACAACTCTATTATATTGTTTTCTTGCTCTGCCTGTTTATTACGGTACTACTGTTCTGACTGTAGAAGTAGTGCTGTAATGTATGTTATTACTGTTTTTGCCTTTGGGCCTGGGTCATGACTGGAAAGGGTCTGCAGACTACCTCACTCACACAGATTAAATAAACAAACAGTTACACTGATGGGAATCTGTGAGGTAGAAAGGGATTCCCTTCCTAAAAAGAGGAAGGGTAGGATGATTTTGAATGCCAGAAGGTACAGAATACTAAAATGAAGGAGGAAGTTTTAAAAAAATGCCCTCTCAATGATAACTAATATAAAATGCAGCCTATAAAGTGTAGTTGTCTCAGTGTTTTGGAACCTCATTCATAATCATGGCTGACTTAAGTACACAGTGGACGAAACAGTGTAACAGCAAGCGTGTCATGATGAAAAGTAACTTGACTTGTCACCACTGCTCCCCATCCCATCATCGGAGTGAGTTGAATATGGTACTAACACCTCTTTTACTATCATCAGCTTTCTGGCATCTCCAGAGATCAAACCAGCACTGTATCACAAAGTTCAGGTGCGCTAACTTCATGATAAGAAACAAAACTCCTTATTTACCATAATTATTTTAAATGCAGAAAAAATAGCATTTCTCTACTTTACAAAAAAATTTACCCAACAATTCTAAAGACTTCTGGAAGGAAGAAAAGTAACTTAAGAAGTTAAACTGCAAGAAGATAGTCTATCCCTTACAACTCTACATCTGTGTCTGCCATGACAATCTTGTCCATACTTTCTACACCAAACTTATTGAAATCAGAGACCTGTTTCTTTGCAAGGGAGATGCTACAGCAGTCTGAAAATAAATGTCTTTCTCATTGTCACACAATATATATGAGGAAGTTGATGGGATAAAACCTCAGTTCTGCAATTTTACATCTCACAAACTAAACCACCATATTATGTTGCATCCATGCCATAAATAATATCTTCTGAATGCAAATGTTCATAGCTTGGTACTGGGCTAACTGCCCTTGTGGGCCATTTTAACCCTAGCCATTTATCCCATATGAGTATCAAACCCTGCACCTTTTGTCTGTAAGGTAAACACCTTAACCACTATGCTCTTGGCAATGCAATGAAATTATTTTAACAAACCATTCCCAAATGTAGTTAACAGAGACATGCAAGATACAAATTCAGAATATATATGCAGTAACTAAAATATAAATATAATGCTAGGATTATAACTTCAGTATTCAGCAGTTAAGTAGCTGAAGAATAGCTCACTGTGCTTTACATCGCTAAAAGATATCAGGAAGATGGTGTGTTAACATCACTTTGCAGCATCTCTATTCGTGGGACAAACTGTACATAAAAGAGTGATATCAATTTTACAAAATATGTACCAAGGAAGCTACTTTATCTAGGAATCAGCACCAGAAAAAAAGAGATGACTTAGTTTAGGTAAGGTCTCATTGGGGATGCTGAGGTACTAGATACATCAGTAAAATATTTTATCCTAATGGTTCATGTGGTTTATTTCTTCCTTTTCACTACTCTCATCTGAACTGAGCTCCACCCTGCAACCATGGCAGAGAAATTAGACTTTAATAGAAGGAAATATCAGTTCTGATGTTTATATGTGACTGTTATTTAAATATCAGCTAATATGATTAGTTGACAGAACATAATTTTAAATTATTTGGCTCTGAAAACCAAGAGACAAGCAACTTGTTTTAGCTATGTCACAGTTTTTGGTGTCATTCCAAGGGGATCCAGTTCCTGTCTGCCTGGAAAGCCATGGTCAACAAACCTCGCTGCTTTGTTAGACACAATTTGCACCTGGCACACCTAGGTTTTTAGCTGCTGGCAAAGGCTCATGCTTTCCCTCCCCATAGTGCCTTTTTTAGGCAAGGTCTCGAAAACTTTACCAACGTGAAATTAACCAATCAGAACAAAATAAGGGTCATACTGCTAAATACTAGGAGCTTAAACCAAAAACTGCACTCCCTAGAAGCCCTTCTACCACTAGAAGATGTAGATGTCAGTACAGTCACAGAAACCTGGTTCAAAGCCTCAAATGCTTTCAGAGAATATTATCTCTGCCTTCCACATCTTTAGACTGCAAAATGAACATGTGAAATACAAAGGAGGCGGTATTTCACTCTATATTAGAGATAAATTCACCTCACGTCTAGTTAGACTGGATAACTCCAGGTCCAGGTTACGGTGGGAAAGTCCCCCATTCAAGTGCTAGCCAGTTATAAATCTCCCTCCATGGGCCACGACACCCACAAAGCCTACTTAACCAAACTGAAGACAATCCAAATTTTACTGAACACACTGGTTATGGGGGATTTCAATTATCCTACCATCAACTGGGAAACCTACTCTAGCCAAAACTCTCTAGCACAAACGTTCCTTGCCTCAATAGCCAAATAAGACAACTTGTCAAATCCTCCAAGAGTTCCTTTAAGAGAAACCTAGCTTTTTATAGCTATGTACGCAACCAATCCTGTTAAAGCCCCAGGCTAAAATTGTAGAAGTAGGTGTAGTCTAGTTCTGCAATAATGCTCGCTCTGGTACATATAGGAGAGAGTAAAAGGCAGCATTCTCAAAATGAGACGAGGACGGACCTCTTTCTTAATGTCCATTGTCTTTTGTCTCACGATGCAGTGCAACACATGATTTCACTGCAAATCTTATAGGTGATGGCCTTCAGTATTTTGGAATTGACTTTTCAGCATTGAACAAGTTCTGGGATAGAGTTGGGTTCTCCATGTTTACTGGATGAAGTACAACCAGTCTTGTGCTTACTGCAGCTGTAAATGCGTGGAAACTTGTGGCCTTCAATAAATCTGCAAGTGAACAGTCCTGGAAGTCAGGACACTCTGGACAGTTTTAGCGGCATAAACTGCTACAGCAGTGAGCACTTGAGGGTTAGGAATGGCAGTGAATGGTGGCAGAAAGTTTCACTTTAGTCACTCAGTGGAAGTGATAGCCAAAATGCTTTTTTCTTAAGGGGAGTGGTCATCAGGTAAGTTGGTATAGCTTGCATTGGAAATGCTTGTGTACATCCAATTGAAAAATGGCTAAAGAAATGTATTTCAAGCTAACTAACTGAATTCAACAAGGAGGCTAGATTTTTGGGGGTATTAGGTGATGTGGCCATGGTGCATATTTATGTGGCATGAGGGGCATTGCACACGTTAGAACTTACTACTTTTTACAATTTTTAGGTGGCATAAAGAAGCAAACCCCAGTTTTTTTTTTGGGGGGGGGGTTCAGCCTATGAAAGCATAGGGCGGCTGCATGATTTTAAATGGTATTTCTATCAGTAAGTCCAGATTGTCTGGCAGCAACAGCAGTCCTTTCAAAAAGGGGCGTCTAGCTTCGGCTGCTGTCGTGTCTTAAATGTATTTTAGAAATAGAATTGTTCCTT
Organism: Protopterus annectens; assembly: GCF_019279795.1. Lineage (NCBI taxonomy): Eukaryota > Metazoa > Chordata > Ceratodontiformes > Protopteridae > Protopterus > Protopterus annectens. The sequence goes on from NC_056743.1 coordinate 871,911,920, forward strand.
CTGCTAAAGGATTGGAATGCCACTGGAAAAGTTAACACAGGTGGGGATATTATTTTAAGGCTTTTGCCCTTGAATGCTGGGCACTTAAAAAGCTGTGAGTAAGGCATAGTGGTCAAAAGATTTGCATATATTTCATATTTGTTAGTTTGCACATGGTCTGTAAATTGTATGTAGATTTGTCTCCCTAATGTAACTGTTAATTTCAGTTTCAGGCTAACAAATCTGGACAAATTAGCAAAGGCAAATGTGTAGTGTGTATATAAAATGTGAGCTTTTTGTTCCTGAATGTTTAGCACCACTACCATTTAAACTTATACAAAACTTGTCTTTACTGCCTTTGGAACATACAAAAAAAAGTTTGGTAATTGACAAACTTCCATTGACACGTTCCAGTGCTTATTTGTGGTTTGTGACATGACTGCCAAGTGTGGATATTTTTGCTTGCCTGATACTTAAGTATGCATGTTTTCATGTGGTCTTGGTGGACGTAGTGATTCAAATTTGAGTGCAAGTTTCTCGCTATAGCTAGCACACAGTGGCCACCTTTGCTGATGGGAAGGCATGTTTTCAATAGATACCAGACTAATTGCTCCCAAGTAATTCATCATAAAACATGTAATGAAAGCTGCAAAATCAAGACTGGGGTGTTTGTCCTTGGCAGGAAAAAAATCCTTTGCACCACAAACTGGCCAGTATGGATATGCTAAGGGGACATGTCTCAGTTCTGTGGTTGCACTGTATGGTGTAGAGAGGGCTCTTATCCCCTGTGTACAAGGGGACAAGCAGACTGCTTGCATAGGGGTGTGGTGTGCCTCATTGCATGTGATTGTTTAGACAGTAGTGCATTGCCATCCTTCCTGCAAGGAAAATGACAGTACAAAAGCTCCATGAAGAAATATTCCTATCAGAAGCTTTGCAAGAGCTTAAAGTGCTGTAAATTAAGGCATTTACCTTTGGTGGCATTTGAGTTTGGTAGCATATGAGGTTTAGGTTTGTAGTCAGGGGAGCCATTGAAGAACCAAGCCCAAATTCTTGATGCCCTTAACCAAGGAATAGCTAAGTGACTTGCTGAATGAGTCGGCTGCTGAGGGGAATAAAAGCCTGTTTCACAGCTTACAGCTTGCAGTCTGTACCTTTGCACCAACTACTAGACACCGTGCACTACTACGTTGTAGAATAAGGTTTGGCCTTTTGCAGAGCTCTGGGCATGCATTTCTTGTTCCTTTGCCAGAGTCTGCCCATTGTAAGTTTGTAAAACAGGTGCTGAACATTTTAGTTTTGACAGCCGTAGTTTGATCTCTACAGTTAAGGGAGGTATTTTACTCCGTAAACAAAGTTCTTATATTTTGGTGCATTTACCATATAGTACTCAAACATTCATTGATTACTTTTACTTCAGTTAAAATTCTGGCCAAGTTTGTGGTGTTGGCTCTTTGACATGCTTAAGCAGATATGACAAGGGAATTGAAGCACTGCTGGTTTACTATGTTGAGTGTTTATTCCGTGGTCTGGGGAGTTACTTTCCTTTGAGCTATTGATTTGTACTTCATAATTGGCTACTGATTTTAATGGAAGTGACAATGGCATGAGCTGTCTTGTGTGGGGGGGGGGGTCTGTTTTTGGTTGCAAAGTTTGGTTTTGCAGAAGGTGTGCCTACAGGCATTCCTTTCAGCCCTTCCCCCACCAGCTGCAGGTGTAAGAAAAATCCCTTTGGGTCAAGCTGAAAGACAGGTTCTCTCCATCCATACAGAGCTGGTCTTGGAATATTGACAATGGCTGATAACTGAACAGTGCAGCTTAACATACAAACTGCTGTATGCATAGCAGCAGTTTACAAAAGTTATTGGTGTATGCTTCACTACTATTGCTTAATGTAAGTATTAATGAAAAATGTATCTCTATTTGTTTCAGCATTGGAAATTGGTATATGTCCCTCTAAGTTAACGAAAAAGAGGTCCCAAATTATTATTGGAGTTGATTACTTGTAATACATGACAAACTTAAATGATTTTGACCTACTTTGTTTTAACAATTCAGGTCTAAAATATATTGTGAAGTGTTGTAAAGGGGGTTGGCAAAATCTGCACCCCCCCCCCCATTTAACTGTGTAAGCCTACCGTCCACAAGTTATCAGGAGAACTTCTGAACTGTGTAATATTTGGTCAGTCAGAGACTGAAGGAATCAAAACAAATGTGAAGCAGCTAAGAACTTTAATCCTCTACAAACTGCAACCCTTCAACTCGCATTTTGGCACGTGGTTCTGCATACACAGGAATTTGAATGCAGGAAGCTTTTCTTGTAATCCATATCTTGGCTGGTGTTTTTCCTTCCTGTTAAAAGCACAGGGCTAGAATTGCAGGTTTTCAATATCCAGCGATAATGGCGGGCTCTGGTATTTTCTGGAAGGAAAATAAAATGTGCACTTGTCCATCAGATCAGGCTGGGCCTCTTTCTTGACGACCTCTGCTCTGTTTCATGGTGTAGTGAAAGTTTGTTACTATTTAGTAAGCTTGTTGGTAGTATTTGAGGGTATATCAGGATTAACTTTGACTAGCACTGGAATCTTGGCTGTTTAAATGTTCACTGCCCAAGAAAATTTGAATAAATTGGATTCTTTCTGTCACACTGTTCTGTATAATGAAATAAAAAAGTGCTGATCTAGAGTACTTTTAAGGTAAGTTGCTAGTATTCTGACGTCTTTTCCAACTTTTCATTTAAATATGATGGGTTATAGTGTTGGGTTGCAGTTTAAATTTGCAGTGGGGGCATCCTTTGTGTACTGCACTATTTTGTTGAGTGATCTAGTCTCTGGTATTCAGATACCAGCTGAAGGTATCCTTTGCCTGTAGAGCTCCTTTGGTGTGTAGAGTGCAGTTTCAGAGGTGTGTGAGGATTACTGGGGCATAGTTTACACTAGATTCTCAGCTGCATCTCTGATCTTTGGGTGTTTGAACATAGCATTTATTATATTGAATTCATGTTTGAAACTGCTAACCTTTGGTAATGGCTAGGCAGTGTTATACTCTGCTTGTATTTTATTTTTTGTTTTTCTTCCCCAGCATGACATTCAAATCACAGTAACATGAAAAAGGATCAGCAAGGGTTGAGAAATACTAACCTCAAATGGAGACATTATTGAGAGGGAGAAGGAACACTTTGAAGAACTTCTGAACCCAGTGGACATGCCCTTATCTGGAGAGACAACACTAGAAACAGCTGTTGAGTTTGCGTCCATTTCTGCAGATGAGGTTACTACAGTGATTAAAACCTCTGCTGAGGCTGTGGGAGTTGATGAGATCAAGTCAGTAATGTTGAGTGTGATGGAAATTGTTGGAGCATTATGGTTATTGCACCTTTTCAAGCTTGCACGGAAGGTGAAGACAATATCTCTGGACTGGCAAACTAGACTGGTGGTCCTCATTTTAAAAATTAAATCAGGTCTTGTGTTCCATTTACAGAGAGATCACACTCCTAAGCCTTCTCAGAAAAGCCCATGCTGGTGTGCTACATAGAAGTCTTCCTCTGATAATCAAGCCTCTGATTCAGGAAGCCGTAAGTCAAGCTACACTCGAGTTAGCCGCACACGTGACCTCAGCCTGGTCTGCAACATCAGTAGGACTTGTTGGCGGGATAGATTTGTGTCCCAGAGACTCCCCCTTTTGTGGAATAAACTCCCTCTCTGCGTAAAGAAGAGTACCTCATTAAACTTTTTTAAGAGCAACCTGGATAACTGGATGGGGAACAGGAAATATTCCTGTGGGATTCCACGTATGTCCCTGCTGGACAGTGGCATAGGGTGTTGACTTGTTGGAACATGGGCTAAATTCTTGGCTAGGCTTGTAAGGGCCTCAGGGCCAATAGCCTAGTAACTTCCTATGATCCTATGATATAACATTCATGGAAACAAAATGTGGTATTGCTGGTGAAAGTGATACAAATATGGTACAAGCAGGTTTGCAAGCAATTAAACTGCAGCCTTGCTTTTGCTGAAGCATATGGTAAAGGATCTGTAGAACATTTTCCATTCCTTGGAGAAAGAGGCAAGAAATAAGTATATAAAGGGGAAAGGAGCTGCAGATAAAGCACAGCAATCTGGGGAAGTGAAGGTATGTTAGAAGAGTAAAATAAGACAATAGACTTAGTGGGATACAGTGGTTATGCTGGAGTAAGGAGCGAGTGCATGAAAAGTTTATGAAATTAGAAGAGGAAAATGTTACAGGTTATTAGGAAAGGAGATTATTAACAAAGTGCAAAAAGTAACCTCAGAGTTAATCAAACAGCTAGTCCAAGGTCAGCCAAACTGAAATAGTAGGAAGGACACTACGAAGGGACAAGCATGTCATGCAGTCGGACAATCACCTTGCTGAAACCTTCCTTAGATGCATTTTGATGAATACAAAGTGAGTGTGTGGTACTTTAAGAGTGTGATTCACTAGCAATTCACTCAGTGATGGTGTATGTTAGAAGTTCACAATAATGACCCTAAGGAGATAAACTCTGCAGTCTTGAATGCTGTTAGATTTTTTTTTTAGTCTGTATGCTAGTCATTTAAATTATCAGCACAAACATACTGCAGTCAGTATTAAAATGTGGTAGTGGTCTGCTGGGAATGTCTGCTGAACTATCACAATTAAGGAAGTGCGCTTCTTCACAATGGCCTTAGCCTTTTTCCAAGATATGTCAGAATGAAGACGATTAGTGGGGCATGTCACAATCAGTGAGTGGTACAGGAAGTGGTGTGGTTTGGCTCTTCAGAGTAAAATACAGTTCTTCCCTTCTCAAACTGAAGTATTAAACTGCAGGCTAGAACTAGCCATTACTTATTCATGCTTTTGAAGGTTCTGTTTACTTAAAATGAGAAAATGTGCTGTCAGATCAACATGGCTGGCTGATGTAAAGAATCCTATTTAGAGTACAGTTTGAGAAATAATTTGTATTTTGTTGCCATTCATGCTAACCTTTTGATGATCTGGATTTCACTAAGGCTAGTACTAGTGCCTCCGAAGAGGCAGTCTTACCTCTGGCTTGAATATCAAAGCTTTTCTGCCTTCGGGTACAGAGCACAGTTTGAAGGCTGTGTTACATCAAGTACATCCAGAGAACACCTCTAATGAAACCAAAAATAATTTTAGTCAAAAGGATGTCTGGCTCAGAACTTGATCAGTTAAGTCAAGCAGCATGCATCTCTTCTTCGAAAACTGGCAGATGGAATTTTATACTTGGAGCTGTGCACATAAATTGTCAGCCTTACAGTTACTGATAATAGAAAATGGGAAACGGTGTAAAGTGAAGGTACAAATTTAAAAATGGACATTATTTTACTGCAAATAGCTGTTGCATTTAATTTATTCACCCCCTGACTGATCTGATTACAGTGCTTTTCAACACATGGGACTTTTTTTATATAGCTTATGCACAAAGCTGATTTTAAATAAGTTCTAATAGAAACAGTTAAAAACAGAGTGGCAAAGAAATATACAAGCTGAATATAAGGCTTTCATGGCTGTTATTTATTTATTTTATCTTATGCATATTTTTAGGTTTCTGGTGTCATTCTAAGAGGATCCAGTATCTGTCTGCTTGGGATGACATGACTGACATACCTCAATGTTTTGCCAGAAATGGCCTGTCACCCCTGAGTTTCCGGATACTGGCTAAGGCTCTTGCCACCCCTATAGTGCCTTTTTAGGCGATGTTCCAAAGGCCACATTATCACAGTAACAGCTATAAACAAATGCAATCTGAGGGTCATGCTGCTCCAAATCTCAAGATGCATTTGCACAAAGCACTCCTCAAAATGGAGAACATTGACATTTGTGCTGTTATGGAGACCTGGTTAAAAGCAGCAGAAAGCACCCCTGTGCTACCAGGCTATAACTCATTCCACACCTTTTGGCCCCAGAACATGGATCAAAGCTCCAAAGGTGGTGGTGTCTCCATATTCATAAAGGATATGCACACCTCCATACTAGTAAGCCAGCATAACACATCTGAGATACTTCAGGTACAACTAACATTGGGTAAGACGGCAATTCAGGTCATAACCTACTATAGGTCCCCAACCATGTCCCAAGACTCTCAATCCATGTTCCTAAGCACCCTGGAAACTATTAGGGTCCAACCCAACACTCTCATACTAGGTGACTTCAACTACCACTCCATCAACTGGGAAAACTACTCATGCACCAATACACTGGCCCAACGCTTCCTGGAATTCATCAGATCCAGTATCCTGGACCAGCTCATGCTCACCCCCACTAGAGGAAGAAACATGCCTGACCTGGTTAATAGTAACATGGGCAACCGTTGCTCTACACCAATAGTCAATTCCTCCCTGGTTAGATCTGACCATAAACTAATCACCATGGAAATCTACATCTCACCCACACCCCCTGCAAAGGTAACCACCATGAAACACTTCTCCAAAGCTGACTTTGGGCTCCTAATAACAGAGGTAGCTAACTTCACAGCACCCATATCAATGGAAAATAGATGCATGACTGCCAAATCATACACCAGTGCACTGTCTGAACACGTACATAAATGCATGGAACTAACCATACCCAACATTACCAAGACTCTCGCCTCCAAAAAAAAAAAGGAAGCCAATCTGGTGGTCCTCTGCCATTAATAAACTCTACAACAGAAGGAAGAAACTGTTGCAGAAAAAAGTGAAGTCCCAAGACTGGGAAAACTCCCTTATTAGTCTCAACAAAATGTTGAGATCCCTCATCAAAACCTCTAAAGCCAGCTGTGAAGGCAGAATTGCGGCAGACATTAAAAACAACCACAAAGCCTTCTATAGTTATATCAAGAATCTCCATGGCAATACCCAGGTTTGCTCTGAGTTACTGCACAATGGTACCTCCTATACTGAGCCAACAGATATTGCCAACATACTGGCCAACAGATTCAGTGCCAACACTACCCTCCCCTCCCACAAAGGACCATCACAATACCGGAGGAATGCCAGGCACCCAGCATTACTGCAGTACAGGTTAAAGCTGCATTGTCCAAGGCCAAGAATACAGCTTCCATGGGACCCGACAATATCCCTAGATGTGTTCTACATGAACTACAAAGTGAACTGGCACCACATCTGTGTGCCCTGTTCAATCACAGCCTCACCTCAGGCTTTGTCCCTATTAAATGGTACAGTGCTACAGTCATCCCTCTCCATAAAGGGGGAGTGACTACAGACCCTGGGAATTATTGCCCCATTAGCCTAAAGAATCTGATATGTAAGGCTATTGGAGCATGTCATCATGGACCTGATTAATAAGGGTATAGAGAATCTCCAAACTCTAGATCCCACACAATTTGGTTTTGTGAAAGGTAGATCATGCCTGCTCAACCTGGTTAACTTCTTTGAGTCAGTCAGCAGAGCTGTGGTTGAGAGCAAGGCAGTTCATACAGCCTACCTCGATCTGGCCAAGGCCTTTGATACCATTCCCCACTCAGGAATTATTGATAACCTCACCAAACTAGGCATCAACCCCTATATCACAAGGTGGGTTGCAATTCGCCTCACAGATGGAACCCACAGTGTGAATGTAGCGGACTCCAAGTCAGACTGCCGACTAGTCATGAGTGGAGTCCCATAGGGATTGATCCTGGGTCCTCTCCTGTTTGGCATCTACTTCTCAGAAGTCCAGGCCAACACTGAGGGACTTTGTCTGACCAAGTTTAGATGACTGCAAGCTGGGAGCCATTATTAACTCCCCAATTGATGTAGACATCCTACAGAAAGGCCTCACTGAGACCAATGACTGGTGTTGAAACCATGGCCTTAAGCTTAATGGCAAAAAATGTGTCATCATCCCCTTTGGGAAAAACTTAGTCCCACTAATTACCACATCGATGGGGGCCCACTGAACACTGAAGGTGTTATAAGAGATCTGGGTACACAGGTTGACAGCAACCTCTCGTTCGACCACCACATTGCCACTGTGGTCAGAAAGTCCTTCTATGTGGCATATCTCATTACCAAGGGTTTTGCATCCAGGAAGAAAGAGGTCATCATCTCTCTCTAATCTTCCCTCATTAGGCCAATCCTAGAGTATAATACAGCAGCGCAGTGGTGCAGCAGTTAACATTGTCGCCTCACAGCAAGAGGTTCTCCGGTTCGATTCTCGGCTGGGGTGCCTTCTGTGTGGAGTTTGCATGTTCTCCCTGTGTTTGCATGGGTTTCCTCTGGGTACTCCGGTTTCCTCCCACATTCCAAAGACATGCATCTGGAGCATTTCTCCCCGGGCCTCCACTGAAAACAGGCTCTGTGGAACCTAGTCGGACTTTCCCGGTCAACAAATGTTAAATAAAAAAATAAATAAATAATGCCCCATTTGGCATGTACCTCACTAGACACATGCAACAGCTGGAAAGGCCACAAAAGTACCTCATCAAGAGGGTCCTAGGCCTTAAACACATCCAACATGGACAGACTCAAAACACTCCAGCTATTCTCTGTCTCATATCATCTACTAAGAGGCGATCTCTGCTTGACTTACAAAGTCATGTCTGACCCAGCTCTGTTAGAAATGCTACATCTAAAGAAATCCCAATCCCTCCACACCACATGCTCCAGAGAACTCAGCCTCATTATCACAATCAACAGAACATGCTGGAGGGACAGGTTCATAAGCCAGAGACTACCCATGCTCTGGAATAGACTTCCCATACATGTCAAGCAGAGCACCTCACTGGCCCTATTCAAGAGAAATCTTGATGAGTGGGTGGGTAATAGAAAGTTCACCCCAGGATCACTCCAGTGGCTCTGCTTGATTGAGGCACTGGGAACTAACGTTAGGCGGCATGATGCCAGGGCACTTCTATGTGCTAGGCTTGTAAAGGCTCCAGAGCCATTAGTCTAGTGCAGACCTATGAACCTATAAATGGAATAGTCTGATTGGGAATGCCCCATTCGTAGAGGGACTCAGGGAGGCAAGATCCCAATGGATATTGCTTAAATAAATTAAAGAGAGAAGAATTAGACATGCAATAGATAAAGAAAGAAAACATAAAAAAATAACCAATTTTATGTACAAAATAAAAAATAACCAAATTTATGTACACCAAGCACATTAAACAAAATTATATACAGATAAATGCAATAAGTTTAAGAGCAAATGGTAGAAAACCAAACTTCAAATACCGTGTTAAATGAAAACTATTATTAGTTAAGCATGATTAGATGTATAATTATCAGTTATAACTGAATGGGATAAGATATTGTTTATTTTTCTAGTGTGAAGATCTTGATTGTTTGATTTTGTAAATATTGTATATAGTTCTTGTTATTGTTGTTCCAATAATAAGCATTCATTAAAAAAGTGTATATAAATGTATAGTTCCAATCATCACTTAAGACAGGGAGGCATGCTAGCTCAATGGTTATGGTCCCTGCTTTATAGCTCCAAGATCTGGGGGTTCAAACCTGCTGTTTGGTCACTGTCTAGCAGAAAAATAGTAAAAAGTGTGCTTGGTAGTTTGGTATCATTATATGTGGAAGGGATGTTATTTTCATGTGATTTGTAGTGTTCAATGTTCTGATGCACATTTTAGATGTTATGAAATTCGATGTTATGAGTTTTAGATGTTTTGGATTTTGGATTACTTTAAATTTAAGATGTTTACAAGTGTCAGGATGTGTAAATATCCCAGTGCTATCTAAAAACTTACACCAGTTACACTTACAACATGGATATGTACTGTGGTTAGAAATGCTGTTAGTAACTTCTGTATTATTCCTGGGGTAATACAACATCAGTTTGAGATTCTTTCTATTTTTATAAATGAACTTCAGTGTATTTCTAACTATAGAATTGACTTCTGTATCAGAACAAAGTATCTGCAAGTTTCTCTTAATGTTCATTTCAATTTCCCTGACATTGCTAGAATAAGTTAAGGGTATCCGTATATGTGTAACTATCTTTTGTTGTTTCTTATCCCATAGTCCGTTAGAGAAGTATGGCTTGCCTTCTGTATTTCACAAGGTTATAACCCCCTTAAGGACACTGCCTATTTCTGTAGTGTTATACCCTCTCTTTGAACTTACTTGTACAGCTATATACTTCCTTTTCAAAATCTGTTTGCACAGCATTCAACCTGGAAGCCCTTAGTCCTTGACTATTGACAATATTTTTATAAATAGGTGGGGGGTGCATACTTCCCCTATGCAAATAATTATTTCTATAGCATTGTTTCATATAAGTCCAGGTAAATATATTACCTTCTACTATTCTAAAGACAGTGACATCCAAAAAATCTGTTGATGTCCTAGAGATGTTCATAGTGAACCTCAAGAAAGATGTAGTAGAATTTATGTATTCAAAGAAATGTGTAAGTGTCTCTTCAGTGTCTTCCCATATAAGGAAGAGATCATCTACAAATCTTCGATAGAAGATCACTTGTTTAAATTTCTTTAGAATAAACTCTTTCTCCTATAGGGCCATGACAATATTGGTGTAGTTGTCACTAGAAGTGCCCATTGCTACGTCATCTTTCTGTGCAAAGAAAACACCACTAAATGTAAACACATTATATTCTAGAATTGTTTCCATGAATAAACATAAAAGTTCTATAAAGCTCCCTTCAAAATTACTATTTCTACATAAACATTCTTTCATCATGGTGATGCCATTCTGATCTGGTATACATGTAAAAAGAGACTGTATGTCTAAAGTTCAAAAATATAGTCATCATATAAACATTTACTTGATACAAAACCATATAAATCACTTACAAATTGTTTAGTGTCCTTTAATACAAAGATATTATTGTTCAATGTGGAACTTAAGTATTTTTCCACGTAAATAGACATAGTTTCAGTGCACCATCCCTTACCTTGCACAGTTGGTCTGAAGGGAGGTTTATGAGGGTCTTTGTGCACTTTTGGTAAACCTTGTATAGAAGGAATAACTGGTTCATCACATGTTAAATATTTAAATAAATCCATTCTAATATTACGTCCTAATAGGCAATCTGACAGACAGGTATTAACCCTTCTTGTCATACTATTTATATTTTCTTTAGTAACTCTGATATAAGTTTGAGGGTCACTTAATATTTCAAAGATAGAATTGTTATAAAACTCACGGTCCATTACCACCACTGGACCTTTTCTGTCTGCTGGTCTAATTGCTATAATGTTATCAGTACATAAATTTCTCAATATATGTATTCATTTATTAGTAATAAAAATTCTTATTATTTACATACAGATCTATTTTTTAGCATGGGTTTGATACAAATTCTTATGCATTTTACCCATGCCTTTCTCACCAAATAATCTAAAAATCTCATCTTCACTCATTCTTTCAAAAACTTCCACAGTAGCATTATTAACTGGAGTGTACACACTAAGCTTTCTAAAATTACCAGAACAATTATTAGTATTTTTAAATTGAACTTTCAACATTATATTACGAGTGAAAGTCTTTAAACCAATTAGACAATTAGTAATATCAGTATTTTGTGTTGGTATAAAACTCATACCTCTATTTAATGACAAAGTCTCACTGGTGGTTAAAACGCTGGAGGAAATGTTCCAGACTAAGGTGTGATTGATCATTGCCACAGCCTCTTTAGAGATTTGTTGTTCATATTGCCCGGTGTTAACTTTCTTTTCATTCTTCCTCTGCTGATGGATCATCTCCCTGTAGACTTGTTGATGGGAAACGGAAGAGAAGGGCCAGGTTTGAAAAAGAAGTATATAGCCTTAGGAGTAAGGTCAAAGAGAGGGTATAACACTACAGAAATAGACAGTGTCCTTAAGAGGGTTATAACCTTGTGAAATACAAAAGGCAAGCCATACTTCTCTAACGGACTATGGGATAAGAAACAACAAAAGATAGTTACACATATGTGGGCACCCTTAACTTATTCAAGCAATGTTAGGGAAATTAAAATGATCATTAAGAGAAACTAGCAGATACTTAGTACTGATACAGAAGTCAGTTCTATAGTTGGAACCATGCCAAAGTTCATTTATAAAAATAGAAAGAATCTCAAATGGATGTTGTGTTACGCTAGGAATAATACAGAAGTTATTAACAGCATTTCTAACCACAGTACATATCCATGTTGTAAGAGTAACTGGTGTAAGTTTTTAGATAGCACCAGGACATTTACACATCCTGACACTGGTAAACATCTTAAATTTAAAGTAACAGCTAGTTGTGATATATGCCACTTAGTCTATTAGCTGTATGCCAAGAATGCTCAAGTTTTTATAAAGGCAAGACAGGATACTTCGAGAATGAATCAGGGAGCATATTTATCATATCAATAAATCAATATGTACTAATGCACTAGCAAAGCATAACACCAGTTGTGGTCCTGAACATGTATTTAAATGTATAGTGATAGAAATTGTCACACAAAATGAGCAGGGGATGATTTAAAGAACAAAGTAGAGACCTGTGAATTCAAATGGATAATTAGAATGAAGGCAAATAAAGGAAAAGTTCTAAATGATAAAATTTGTATCAAACCCATGCTAAAAAATAGATCTGTATGTAAATAATAAGAATTTTTATTACTAATAAATGAATACATATATGTATGTTTTTATCTTGATATACATATATTTTTTATAGTGATGTATGGGTAGAAACATGGTATTTTATATTAATTTATGAAGTCATTTACTTGTATGTATGATATTTTAAAAAGTTTTATTAGTATATTGGTTTTAGAAAATGCTGTATAACTGATTGAATAATTTGTGTTTGATTGTTATTGGTTCACACTTCTTTTAAATAGTTTGAAAAACATAGTTATTGTCTGATTAAGTGGTTAATGAGACTGTGAAAGCACTCAGAGTAAATGTTTTGTACCATTGGAACTGTCTATCTTTATGTTGGAGACCTGCCTTGGGCTGTTTTACCATTTGTTGGTTTGCTTGCTTATATTTTTAGCTGTAGTGTACTTTGTTACACTATTTGGTGACTCATTTGTTCCTCCCGCTAAAGAGAATATTTTGATATATAATAGAATATAATGAACATGTATTTTGTTTCTTTGTCCTGCAGAAGATATTTTTAGACAACCAAGGGAAGGTTTTACCAGAACATTTAGAATTATGTGAAGTAAGGTGGCAACTTAAGTTAAATGAATTTGAGTATCCTGGCCTGAATGAATATACTAGCATAAACTGTTTGCTAAAACTCAGGCACTTTGAGGGTTAATTAGCCTTTTTAATTGTTTTATTGTTTTTTTAACTTTGATTGGTTGAGCATGTGGTTGAATAGCAATATTTAAACCTGGCTTATCCAGATGTTTTTTGTTCTGAAGAAGTTACATGTAATTTTATAGGGGACGAAAGTGCTTAACATTTCTTCTGGTTGTATCCAGTAAAAAGAATTGCTTCTATTTGAGGTCCTGTCTTTGGCTGCATTTCTTGTTCCTTTGGAGACCTAGAGGAATTCATATATTTCTTGCATGAAACACAGGAGGGAAGATTAATAGTGGCTGGGGACTTAAATTTACCAGAAACAGATTGGAATAATATTGATTCAACAACATTAGTAAAGAAATTATTTCCAATGTATGTTTAGAAATGATTGCTTTAGACTGTAAAAAAAAAAAAAAAAAAAAAAAAAAGCCTACCAGGGATCAGAACATACTAGATGAGCTTGATTCATTAATGTCTACATTAAGTGTACACAATCTGTATTCAAGAACATACCTACCATATTTTTTGAGCTTTCTAGTCACTCAGAAAGATTACACAAAGTGTACATGTAGTCTACACTTTGTTGTAACCTTTATGAATCCCTCTTGATATTTAATGCTGCAAGAAAATCAGTAGGAAAACTAAAACTAGGAGGATGAAGGTATGAGTTATGTTTCTGTTGTCCTTCCACTCAGAATGGTGTGCACTTAGTGGAGGCATTAGTGAATCCCAGAAATGATTGTGTTACTAAAGAAATTACTGTTACTTCATGTCAGGATTTACCACCATTGCTGTGCAGTGACCATGGGGTTATAAAGGTTAATTTGTTGCTAGATAATTCTAACAAATGTTTGACATCACGATCTAAACACACAGCTTCAGGATGATACATTTCCATAAGAACAAGTTACTTGATTAAGGTGAGAGACAAAAATATAAGAAATGGAAAATAGGTTGAACTATGACTTGAAAACTGAAATAAACAATCTGCACAGACGAATTAAATGTAGTGTGAGACAAAATCAAGAAAAAATTTAAAGAAAATTTTATAAAGATATTGAGCATAATAAGAAACCATTTTATAGATACATACGATGTGGTAGGAATAAAGACATACAAATTGATAAGCCGTGTGTAGAAGAAATATTTACTAAATCTTATGCAAAGCAGTTTGGCTCCACAAAGGAAGTGATGAATTGTCCTAATGACATCCAGGTAACCTGAAATACTGAAATCAGATTAGATTGTATTGAGGGGGCGTGGCCAAGGATGAACACAGGATAGCAGCAGATTTCTTCAGCTCCACCAATTTCACTGTACTGACAGGAAATAATTACTTTAAAAATTAATTTATGAAGTAATTTTCTTTCGAAATACGTTTGGTATATCTATTTCTTCAATAATATCTAAAAAAGAAAGAAAATTTTAATAATATTCCTGTCAGAAATCACCTTGGAAATTTCTCTGTCAGCTTTTCTGTTTGAAATGAGTTCCAGTAAGACAAATTCTCAAGATTCCAGCATCAAGAAAGAACTTCAGTCTCTGATATCTACAATCCAGCAACTTACTGCCAAGATGGATAAACTGGATACTAAAATAGATACCTTCATAGAAAAAAAACTACAAAACAAATAGACTTGTTACATATAGACTTGCAACAACAGAAGACTCAGATTACAGGCATAGAAGAGACTGTAAATGACATGGAAAATAGAATCCAAGAAGAGGAAATCAACATTGAGTTTTTGCTGAAACAAAATACACATCTACAAACAAAGCTTGATGACCTGGAAAATAGATCTAGGCGCAATAACATTAGGATTTTTGGACTGCCAGAAAATATTGAAGGTAACAATATTACTTCTTTTTAAATACATGGCTCCCTAAAACTTTAGACTTGCCAGAAGCATTTTCTTTTGGTATCGAAAGAGCCCATAGATCTATAGCTAATACTAACTCTAACAAAAAGTATCCTAGATCAGTTATAGTTAGATTTCTATCATCTTTTGATAAAGAGATGGTACTTAAATCTGCTTGGGCTAAAGCACCTGTTAAAATTAATGAGGCAACTGTGCATTTCGACAATGACTATTCTTCCTTGGTAATAACTAAAAGAAAAGTTTTTCTGCCATTAATAAGGGAGCTTAAGAAAGCACAGTTTAAAACCTACCTTCTGTTTCCTGCCAAGCTAAAAATCTTCCTTCCTGATGGCCTTAAATTTTTTGAAGACTTAGACTCTGCATTGCTGTTTATCAAAAAAAATAAGATTTTGGATAAAATAGAGGAAATGGAATGGGCTAGTCCTTCATTAAAGAGGTTGGCAACAGAAGCTTCATGGAAGACTTCAGAGAAGAAAAAGAGACTAAAAAACAAATGACTTGTTCTATGTTTTTTCTTTTTTTTTTCTCTCTCTCTTTTTTCTTCACTATTAATCTTTTTAAATACAGTTACTGCATTTTCAGAAAGCCACAAATATTCTGAAAAAGATTTAATCAAAGTTATTTTCTGTGTACAAAGAACTGTTTTTGTTTCATAATCAGTCAAAATATCTGAGCAACTAATAACAAGCTATCATTCAATATGTTTCTCTTTCTGACAAAGAGAACCAAGGTTAGTAACTTGATACATTTTTTTTCCCTTCTTTTCTTTTATTTTAAATAATGACATTCTTTTTAGATTATGCATTGAGTAAGGGGTGGGGGAGGGCAGGGAGAGAAGTGTAATGCAAATATGATAAATGGAATAATAACTTATTTATTCCTTGTAAAAAAGTATATATGCTGTTTAAATGCTATTGCTAATTATACTTCCTTGATTCTATTGCTTATACTTGTTTACAAATAATCTGTCATGCTTTCATTAATAATAATTAGAACTAATTAGTAGTAAATAATATGTTTCAAATCCATCTTTATTAATATAAACAGCAAGTAATACTCCACTGTAGATACTTTTTATAGCTTCCTTTTCATTTTTTTTATCTTTTTTCTTACTCTCTTTTTATTTTCTACTCTTTTTTTATGCTCTCTCTCACTATTTCCTTTCATATTAGTACATTCACATGCTTTTGATCATACTGATACAGTAAATAATACGATTTGTATAAAAATTGAATAGGGGCATAAATAATTAGTTCTATTACATATTAATAACTGTGGGCTTAGTTTCACTTTCATAGAGGCTGTAATAACTTGTAAAATACTTTGCGAAGATTTTGCTCTGTTTAGCTTCATTTATATTGCTAAATGAATGTCAGTCACTTGTTTTTATCAAAATTCCTGCCAGAATGTTAAGGGAGACAATTTGGGATGTGGGTTACCTCGTGAATAGTGTCCTTGAGTTGTTTTAAAAGCTTCAACACTCAGAACTCACGCAGAGAAGCTGAATACAGTCAATTTGAACAATGACCCCTGAATTCACACTGACACATCGCAGATTCAAAAAGAACACTCTACCAGGAAGTAGAACTGCTGCAAATGCGACTCTGCGATGGAAAATGAACTCTATAACATTTAAATGTGAGTTATTTTTTATAACTACTTATTTATTCATGTTATAATTTATAAAATATGAAAGTTATAATGATTTTAAATGATTCAGTATCCCATAGTAAGCAAATGTGATATTTTAGAAGGCATAGAAAGTGAAACATTTATACATATGTTTTTGAAAGTTTACTTGACTGCAACATATTAATGTATGTAAAAACCTATGATTTAAACATATACATTGCTATAATTCATTTGATTTATCTGACTGACAAGTATAAATATCTTTATGACTCTATCTTAGAAGAAGTTGCCATGTGACATATTTTAAAGCAGCAGTTCAGATATATAAAATACAGATGGCTTTCTACACAATAATGCAAGTATATCTGAGAATTTACATAGCTATGCAGTATGATTTATAACCATTTCTATAAATATATTTTATTTTACTGGCAATAATAAGTATGAGAAAAAAGCTTTGATGCAAGTAATTTAAAGTCTTTTGGAAAGCTGTCAACTGCATTTCTATGACAGAAAATAGGTACATCTTAACATATGTAATGTCTGAACCATAATAGCTTAAGTTATTGATTTTAAATGAACATCAGAACTTATTTTTACAAACTTTGATTAAATTAATATGTAGATATGCCCTCCTTTTTTTTTTTTCTCTCTCTCCCTCTCTCACTTCTTTTATTTCTCTCTCTCTTCTTGGTTCCTAATATCAAGTTTATTTGAATGCTATTTGATTATAAATGTATTATATTAAATAGATGTACATAGCAGTATGAATTGTTTTTAAAAGTTTCTATTTGTTTATATGATGCTGATTTATCAAATGTGTAGCTTTGTCTTACCATATAATCTAATTGAAAGTTGTTAATTTAAGTTAATAATAACTAATATTAAATTGATAAGGTGGCAGCTGAGGTACTGCTGCTTAGGGTAGGGGGTTAACTTGAGTAGTATGTGCTACTCTAAGTTGGAGTTTTTAACTCCAGGCTGGGTGCAAGGTTTAATCCTTACATTATTTTCTTTTGTTCACTGTTGTGTGTATATAGTTCTGACATCCACAATACAATTTGTAAGCTCATTGTCACTACAAACAAATTGAATTTTATACAAAATCCCATAAGAGATTCAATATATACAGCTATATTTAAAGGTACATCTAAAGGAGGAGGTATAACATTATTTATTTTGTTAATTGCTATTTTGATTATAAGTTTTATATGTTTTAAAAATGCCAAATGACTTCTCTAAAAGGAATTTCTTTAAACATTAATGGACTGAATAACCCGTGTAAAAGGGCAAGCTCAATAAGATACATTAATTTACATAAGGCCAGTTTAGTATTCCTTCAAGAAACACATCTCCTGAAAAAAGATATTGATAAATTAGCCACAAATAAATATACAGTATTGGTTAGTTCAGAGCACACTCAGAAAAAAAGAGGAGTGGCTATTTTATGGAATAAAAGTATGCCCATTCCTAAAACTATTAAGTCTTATCAAGATGATAAAGGAATGTTTTGTATGATTACAATACAAATTAATGGAAAGACTTATACATTAATCAATGTATATTGGATACCAGGAATTGGTATTAATACAGTGAAATACCATCTTAATAAGATCATATCATTTTCTATAGGAGATATTATTTTGGCAGGTGACTTTAATTGTATCCTACATGAAAATGATACTACTACTATAAGAAAAAGGAAAATTACATCTAATGCAAAACATTTAAAGGATTTTGTTAATTCTTATCATTTAAATGATATTAATAATCAGATAGACTCAAAATCATTACCATACACCTTTTTTTCTAACAGATATAAAACTTATTCAAAAATAGAGTCTTTATTTCTAACCAGATGGTAACAGAATTAATTAACTCTAAAATAATTTCATGTCCTATATCTGATCATAATTCAATTGTTTTTGAGTTCATGATAAAAAATACTTACAATGTTCAGATCAAAAGGATACCAGCATACTTAACTCAACTAAAAGACTATAAAGAATATATACTTTCAGAAGTACAACATTTTATAGACATAAATAATACTCCTGAAGTTTCCATTGTTTATGTTTGGGATGCTTTAAAATCATATCTATATGGACAAAGTATCAGATGGTATAATAATAAAAGGAAATCTTGGGATAAGGAATTGTTAGATATTCAAAGTAAATTAGACTCTTATAAACATAATAATAAAGAAAATATTATGGACAAGAAAGTCATTGAAGAAATAAACAAACTAAATGAGAAATACAAAGAAATTTTAACCCATAAAGTTAAAATAACTTTAGAGAAATACAAGTTCTTGTCTTACTCAATAAATCCCAAATACTTACATAGACTTAAAAACAAAACAAAAAGGTTGAATAAGCAAAATCATATCAAAGAAATTTTCTCTCTAAGGAAAAAAAAGAATGTTTCTAGTCTACCAGAAATATTAGATGAATTTAGAAATCACTTTCACAAAATTAATCATAATAACATTAACATGGAACCTAAAGATAAAATAAAGGAATTTATAACTACGAACATGAATAAAAAACTTAATAAACAACAGATTAAACTATTGGATAAAAGTATTTCATATACAGAGGTTGTTACACAAATAAACAAGCTTAAATCAAACAAAGCACCAGGTAATGATGGTATTATACCAGAGATATATAAAATTATTTCTAAAAGTACATACTCATTAATACATAAGGTTTTTATTTTGGCCCAAAATGAGCTAATAACCCCCCCATCTTGGCAATACACATTTATTTCGCCAATTTTAAAACCCAATAAAGACCCAACTAGATGTACTTCATATCGACCCATTTCATTACTTAATGTTGATTATAAAATGTTAATGAGTATTTTTGCTGATAGATTGAAGACAATCATCCCAGGCATTATAGATATAGATCAGACAGGCTTCATTGTAAATAGAAACACTTTTGATAATATTAGGAGGACTCTAACATTAATTGATTTTGCAAATAGGAGAAAGAAAGATTTAACACTTATTAGTCTTGATATAAGTTCAGCATTTGATTCAGTAAGTTGGGACTACCTGTTTACCTTACTGAAGTGCACAAACTTCTCAGATGCATTTGTAAATCTAATTGAGCATCTATACAAAGGAGCATTGGCTTACATTAAGATAGGAACATATGTCTCACAAAAATACCCATTTTAAAGGTACAAAACAAGGGTGTCCACTCTCCATTATTATTCACTTTAATAATGGAGCCTTGGGCTAATCTGATCAGAAATAGTACTGATATAGAGGGATTTGAAATAGATGAAAATACAACATCTAAAATTCAACTTTTTGCAGATGATGTTCTAATTACATCAGCAGGATCTAATTCTTCTATGCAGTCTCTATTTGATAAAATTATGAATTTTAAAAGTATTTCTGGTTTAATATTCAATGAAGAAAAAACTAAAATACTACCTATATATACACGAAAAAATGTTCTCATTTGTGATTTTAGTAAATATGTACCCAATTCAGGTCAGATAACTTATCTAGGTATAATATTAACTGAAGATATTAAATCTATTATACATAATAATTATAATACCTGTCTTCTTAATATACAAAATCTTTTCAATACCTGGAATAATATGTTTTTTACTATGGAAGAGAGACTTACAATTATTAAAATGATAATATTCCCCAAGATATTATACATAATACAATCAATAATACTCCCACCTACAAAAATAATTATCAAGAAATTGAATACACTAATGTTAAATTTCCTATGGGCACCTAATAGACCTAGGATTGCATTAAAGAAACATACTAATAGCTGGTCTCAAGGGGGTATTTCTTTTCCAGACTTTAACTTATATACTATCTCTTCCATTATAAAAGTTATTACTTTGTGAATAGATCAGTCATATGTTGCAAAATGGAAAGATTACTGGGAACTAATTAGTATTCACTTCATGAAAATCTCCTTAACACATAAAAATATGATTGTAAATAACTCCATGCTATGGTTACTAAAAGAATTTTGTACTTCATCTATTACACCAAAATATATAGTTAGTTATCCATTAAACATTATTATTAGTTATCGTAATTTTATATTCGTGCATCCTAAATATAAGGAATGGAATTTTATTATATTCCCTATAATGTATACACGAGGTATGCTTTTGTCATCCACTTCTGAAAGAACTCATTTAGCTACAGATAATGATCTAAAGTACTGGTATCAGTTGCTATCTGATAATAAAGTTAAAAATCTAGACTTCTTAAAACAAGAATTTGATCTGACAGAAACTTGTTGGTTAGAAGTTCAGACCTTTAGACAACATCTCATTAATAAAATTGATTTAATATCTATAACAGTTAAAGAATCTATTCCAACACTGATTGATTACTTGATATTAAATTTACAACATAAAGTTTCTGATAAAGGTAAGCTTTCATACATACATAAAATTATCAGAGAAGAAACTTTTTACAGTATAGATACCTACTGGAATTATTTCACTTCCATTAATGGTGATTCACCAAATCAACAAGATAAACAATATATATTGGAATCTGCCTATAAAACTACTTCTTCCATTGTCTGGAGACTTTTTACATGGAAATTTTTACATAGATCCTTTTATACACCTTTGATGATGAATAAAATAAATAATAAAGATAATCTATGTAAAAGATGTAATGTAGAAATTAATGCTGACTGGGCTCATACGTTTTATGATTGTATAAAATTGAAAGAATATTGGAAGTCAATCAATGATTTTTTGCAGGCTCTTTTTACAGATAATTTCATTATTTCTAAGTCTCTTATATTATTCAACACTCCTGTACCTCAAAGTGTTAAAAAGGTTAAGCTTCCCTTGTTATGGTCTATTCTAGCAGTGGCTAGAAAAATAATAACCAGAAATTGGATTTCAGATACACCTCCTTCGTTCAATGAATTTAAAAATGTTATGACTATAGTGTGCCATATGGAATTGATTACAATAAAATCAAGAACTACTAGAAAAACATCTTATTATATTATATGGGATACTTTACAAAACTTGTTAAAAAAATCTTAACTTCAATAGTATGGTATTTTAGTTTAATTAATTGATTTGATTGTAGTGGATGTCTTTGTAAATACTTTGGTTATTTTATTGATTGTTATAATCATATCTATTTTAATTACTTGTATAAAATTGTTATGATATTTCTCTTGTATGTTAAAAACAATAAACTTGTTTTAAAAAAAAAAGATTAGATTGTATTGAAAAAGAACTAGGCAAACTGGATCCAAACAAAGCACAGGGAGGAGAAAGAATTAGTAATAATGACCGCAGAACACTTTGGCAAGAACTTACAGTACCAGTATATCTATTATTTACTAGGTTGTATAAATATGAGGAGATTCCTCAAGACTGGATACATGCACTTGTTAAATCCGAGTATATGGGAAAGGAGAGTGGGACAAACCCAGAGCCATACAGACCCATAAGTTTGCATTTGTGTTGTGGAAAAGTAATGCAGAAAGTTATATTAGATAAATTATTGTCAGAATTGGAAAGGTTGGATATTGAAAGCGTATATCAGCATGGATATGTTGAAAATAGATCTATTTCCACCCGTACCATGATGTTGCATAACAGTATAACAGCTATGAAAGAAAAATTGCGCCACAATATAATTTATATAGATTTAACTTCAGCATTTGATAGGGTCATGTGCAACACACTGATCAATAGATTAGAATGACTAGGTGTTGATATAGTCTTGATAAGATGGATAGCTGCATAGCTTACGAATAGGACATGACAAGCATTCTACAGGAATTGGTCAGGTGAAATTTGAGGTTACAGTAAGGGTCTCCTAAGGGGCTCTATCTAGACCCATACTTGTTTAGATTGCATCTTTCAGATCTATCTTTTTCACCTCTGCTCTACAGTCTGTATGCAGATGATCTGAAAATGGATAAACTGATTACATGTGTTATAGATGTAGCATGTCTGCAAAAGAGCTTGATTACTATGACCATTTGGGCACTAAAGAATAATATGCTGATAAATACATCAAAAACTCAGCACGTGAGATTTGGGAGTCATAAATTGAAAGGTGAATAGTTAATACATCACACAGTGATTGAAACCAGGACCTGTGTAAATGGGTACAACCAGCTGTGAGTTCTAATCATGTCAACCAATTTGTCAACAATAGCTATAAATTATAGGTTGTATAAAAAAATATATAAAATCTAGGAAATCAGAAATGATGAAGTAATTGTTTGTTAGTTACATTAGACCAAAACTTGAATATGGAATAACAGTATGAAAACTTTATAAGAAAACAGTCATGAGTAAACAAGAAAGAGTACAGCAAAAATATAGCAAGGGCGTCTATGGATGTGAAAATTTAAATTTTGAAAGACTAAAATATCTGAACTTGTAGTGTCTCATACAGATATTTAAGAGGAGACCTTATTCAGACATATAAAACAAGTACCTCTGGGAATGTTTGGGGTTATCAAAAAGTAGCAGAGAATCATCAAACAACCTGTACAGAAGATTCTGTAGGAATGAGACGTGTACAAATTGGCTCTCTGAGACAGGAACTGATGCATGGAACAGACTACCAAATTACATTAAAGCAAGCACTTGTTTAGATATTTTTAAGAACAAACAGGACACTTATTATGGGAGCACCTGTTTTGATATATTGGCAGACTAGACGGGCATTATTGCCTGTGTTTTAAATATTGTATGTTTGTTTACAACAGTTAGTACTTGAATTACAAGTCTTACTCTGTCTAGGATATTCACAGCCTAAGTCCTAGCTCAAAAGAATCATTCTATATGTTACAACGATTTGCTCCCACAACATATCTGACAAAACACTCTTTAGGGAATTTTTAAAATCTGCTAACTAATTACATTCCAAGAACACTTTCCCAAATACCTGTCTGTTTCCTATGACACCTAAAGCATTTGCTGTCTACCTGAAGATCAAATCTCTGAAGGCTGTTTGAGGTATACAAATGCAAACATCCTTCTGGACTTTGTCAGTGTCACAGATTTTGAGTTTACATTTTTCTCCACACAAACATTTCAGTTTACATTTTTCTCCACACAAACATTTCAGTTTACATTTTTCTCCACACAAACATTTCAGTTTACATTTTTCTCCACACAAACATTTCAGTTTACATTTTTCTCCACACAAACATTTCAGTTTACATTTTTCTCCACACAAACATTTCAGTTTTCCTCCCTGAATATGCTCATACCTCTTCCTTCTTCTGCACGTGGAGCTCATTGCAAGAAATGGAAAACAAATTTCAGGCAGCTTTGTAATCCTGATACTTCAGGTTCCACAATTATTCCCAGATTCTAAATGTCTCTAAATTTAAAGCCATGGTCTCTACCTCTTCAGTAAATTGTCAAGACAGATTTAGTATTCTACAATTCAAAAGAAGACACCCATATTAAGATAGGTTCATAGGTTCATACTAGGCTATCTGCCCTAGGGCATTTATAAGCCTAGCCAGAGTGTGTTTGGCTTTCGCCATCCATTTTAAATTAATTTTTCTATGCCCTTTTTCGAGGTTAGTATACTGTGCCTCTGTCTAACAGTGACACAGAAGTGATACCTGGGGTAAACCTACGATCTCCCATCCACTCATCAAGATTCCTCTTGAAGAGAGTCAATGAGGGACTCTGCCTAACCTGGACTGGGATTTTATTCCAGAGTGAAGGGAGCCTCTGGGTTATGAATCTGTCCCTCCAGCATGTCCTATTTATTTCAGTGCTGAGGTTCAAGTCTCGCGATCGCGTAGCTCAATGGGATTTGGATTTTCTGAGGTGCAGCATGTCCATTAATTCCGGGTTGGACATGGCTTTATACGTCAAGCACAGATCGCCTCTGAGCAGGCAGTATGCCACTGAGTAGAGCTGGAGTTTCTTTAACCGGGCAGCATATGGCATCTGTTTGAGCCCTTTGATCCTCTTGGTGAGGTACTTTTGGGGTCTTTCCAGTTGCTGCAGGTGTCTGGTACGGTACATCCCAAAAGGGGCATTGTACTCAATTATGGGCCTGATGAGGGATGAGTAAAGAGGCACGATGACCTCCCCTGATCTAGATGTGAATCCCTTCATGATTAGGTGGGCTATATAAAATGTTTCTCTAACCACTTTGGCCACGTGGTTGTCAAATGAGAGATTGCTATCAACTTGGGTCCCCAGGTCCCTAATTACTTCTTCCATGCTTAATGGATTATCACTTGCATGGTAATTTGTGGGCACTTTGTTTTTGCCAAAGGGGATGACTATACACTTTTTGGCGTTTAGCTTGAGGCCATGGCTCTGGCACCAGTTGTCTGTTTCTATGAGGCCCTTTTGGAGGATGCTTGTGTTGGCTGGAGAGTCGATTATGGCGCAGTCATCTGCGAACTTGGTCAGCCACAGTCCTTCCATGTTGGCCTTTACCTCTGAGAAATATATACTGAACAAGAGAGGTTCCAGGGCTGAGCCTTGTGGAATGCCACTTGTAACTGGTTTGGAGTCTGAAATGGCTCCAGCAATTCTAACCATGTGGGTTCTGTCCTTGAGCCAGTTTGCAACCCATCTAGTGACATAGGGGGTTTATATTTAAGCTGGTGAGCTTATCTATAATGCCCGAGTGGGGTATTGTATCGAAGGCTTTTGCGAGGTCCAGGTAGGCTGTGTGGACCACCTTCCCCACGTCAATGGCCTTGGTGACTGTTTCAAAGAATTCAACCAGGTTTAAGAGGCAGGATCTGCCCTTAACAAAGCTGAACTGGGTAGGATCCAGTGTCTGTAGGTCCCCAATATCTTTATTTATAAGGTCCATGATGATCCTTTCCATAGCTTTGCAGACCAAGCTAGTCAGGCTTATGAGGCGATAGTTTCCAAGATCCGTTGAGGCACCACCTTTGTGGAGAGGGACCACCGTTGCTGTACGCCACTCTTTGGGTACATATCCTGTAGTAAGGCTGAGATTGAACAGTAGTTTTATGTTTGGGTTTAGCTCTTCTTGGAGTTCATGTAGGACGCAGCCCGGGACACTGTCTGGTCCCATTGATGCTGTATTTTTTGCTTTGGAGAGGGCGGCTCTTACCTGAGCATCTGAGATGTCAGGGGGGCAGCACTCTGCTGGGATAGATATTTGCCCTTTTGGTGGTGGTGGGGGGGGGGAGTTTGCACTGAACCTGTCAGCTAGGATGTTGGCAATGTCTGTGGGTTTGGTGTATTTTTTGTCATTTTGGACTAATTCTGAGCATATCTGGGAATTCCCACCCAGGTTCCTAGCATAACTAAAGAAAGCCTTGTGATTATCCTTAGTGTCCTGTGCAATTTGTCTCTCAAAGCTGGTCTTAGACGATTTTATGAGTGCCCGTAGTTTCTTGCTAATACTGATCAGAGATGCCTTCCCTTTTTGGGATTTTGCTCTATCATGTAGTAGCTTCCTCCTTCTATTGTATAGTTTGTTTATGGCTGGGGTCCACCAGACAGGATGTCTGCCTTTGGAGGATTGGGTCTTGGTTTTATTTGGGATTGCATGATCCATGCATTCCTGAAGGTGTTCATAGAATGCGTTTATAAAGGATTCTGCGGTCTGGGCCATATTTTCTACAGGCCCGGGGGCTTTGAAGGATTCCACCTCGGTTTTGAGGAGAGTGAAATTTGCTTTAGAGAAGTTTTTCACTGTGGTTTTCTGGGCAGGGGTGGGGTCGGGATGTGAATATCCAGTGAGATTAGTTTATGGTCTGATCTTACCAGTGAGGGATACACTTCTGGTCTGGAGCATAGAGTCCCCATGTTGGTGATGATCAGGTCCAGTATGTTTTTCCCTCTTGTGGGAGTGGTAACAAGTTGTTCCATAGCATTTGAGTTTATAAATTCTAGGAACCTTTGGGCTAGGGTGTTGGAGCTAGAGTAATGCTCCCAGTCTATGTTTGGGTAGTTGAAGTCGCCCAATATAATAGTGTTTGGAGAGACCTTTATATTTTCCAGTGTTTTCAGGAAGGCCGAGCGGAGTTCCTGGGTTTGGGAGGGTGGTCTGTAGCAGGCTATAAACTGGAAGGCAGTTTTACCCACTGTTAGTTGCACATGGATAGTCTCTGATGCTTCGTGCTGTGCCACCAACCTGTATTAATGGTGCATGATGTTAACTATCTTGGCAATAAAAGAAATGGGGACCTATAGTTTGACCTGTATATACAAACTACAAAAGTGAGATTGAAGCTGTATTATATTTCATGTGCTTAATGGTATCTAGTCTGCCCTTTAAACACATTTAACATTTAAACTTATGTCCATCTTGCCATGCCCTTTTGAATGCCTCTGTGTATTCCTTCACCACCACCCATTCTAGTAATCCATTCTATGGATCCACAGCCATCTCTGTGAAGGAGTACTTTTAGAGGTACAGGGAGTATCTAGTTCCTACAATTTGCTTCCTGTTCCACCTCCTCTGCTTCTGGTTCAGTCCTCCATGTTCAGAATGATACTTCATGCTATCCTTGTGGTGGTGCAAGTGGTGATACATTTATATTTGTCCAAATGAACTTCAGCTGCTACCTTTATGCTCACTTGGTCAACCCTTCTTTGGGCTCTACCCCATTCTCTTGGGCTGTACTTTGTGTCACTGGTGAAGAGGGTAATCCAGTTCCCTACCCCCTTAGATATCACTGTAAACAAATAGTGATGAGTACTTGACTTAGGACTGTCCTTTGCAATAGCTCTCTGGCCACTTTCATTAATCCTGATGCCATCTCCCTCACCACAGCCCACTATCCCCTGCCATTCAACCATATAGCAATCCAGTTCCCAATATTTGATTCTACCCACAACCCCTTTGTTTTTCTAGTCAGTCATTTGTGTGGAGCTGAATTGAAAGCTACTCAGGACAAGCTAAATGTGTTACTACTCAGTGCTAGAAATCTCAACAGGAAACTGCACTCCCTGGAAGATCTCCTCACCCTGGAGAATGCTGATGTTTGTGTAGTTACTAAAACATGGTTAAATGCCATGGAAAGCACTCTGGCAGTATATGGCTATAACACCTTTCATACATTCCAACCACCCACTGAACATGGTCCCAGTGTATCTATCTACATAAAAGATAACCACACCTCACAGCTGGTCAAACAATATGACATGCTTGAGCTACATGTCCAACTAACCACGGAGAAAAATGACTATATTCTTGCTAGTTGCAGGTCCCCCACTATGAACCAAGAAACCCATAAATCATACCTGAAGTTACTAGAATCACTCAACATCCAGCTCAATACCATACTCATGGGTGATTTTTAACTATCCCTCCATTAATTAGGAGGCATAAATGACCATTAACATGCAGGCCCAAAGATTTGTTGACTTTGTAAATTCAAATACCCTGGAGCAGCTAGCCTGCACTTCCACTAGGGTAACAAATATCTCAGATTGCGTACTCACAAATATGGAAGAGTGCTGCACTCCCCTCAGTGTGTTGTCCTTACTGGTAAGATCAGATCAGAAGGCAGTCTCTCTTGAAATAAAGGTAAAAGTAGTCCCCCACCTAACTCCAAAAACTTTAGGAATTTTTCTAAAGTAAATTACTCCCTATGAAGGGATGGCATAGCTAGTTTCCAAGCTCCCCCAAATCCAAAGAACAAGAAACCTATGCAGAGGCAAAAACAAAAGCCCTCTACAACTGTATAAACAACTACATAGAAATGACAGTACCAGACTGAAATAAACCCAGGTCAACCTGCAAAAGCAAGCCACCCTGGTGGACCCCTGGTATTAGTAGGTTGTACAACAAAAGAAAGAAAATCCTGTGGAGAAGCAAGAGGGAATATGCACAACAGCGCAAAAAGCCCCTCATTAGTCTAAACAAGTGAATAAAGAAACTAGTCAAGTCTCTGAGAGCTGTTTTTGAGGTAAAAATAGCCTTTAAAGCTAAGGATAACCATATTTATGTCCGCAGTCTTAAAGGCAACACCCAACGATGTGTGGAATTAGTTGTCAATGTCATCACCTATACTCAGCCAATAGATATTGCAAATCTCTTGGCCAACAAATTAAGCTCAAATTTCACCTCCCGATCATTCCCAGTTCTCATCCAAGAAATACCCTCTACCATCCATCCATCCTCAACCCCTTTTTCCCATTTTTTTGCACATGGGGTCGGGATGTCACTTCAGCAGTGTCAGTCATCTTGAGCCAAGGCTTACACTGCCAGGTAGCTAGTCCTGCTTTGGTAGTTCATCCACACCACTCACTCGCGCACACACACACACTGGCAAGTATGGCCAATTTAGAGTGTGTCCAATCCACCTAATGCATGCGTTTGGAAATTGCGAGGAAACCAGAGCACCCAGAGGAAACCCACACAACTGCAGGGAGGACATGCAGACTCCACACAGAAGACATCCCACCTGAGAATCGAACCTGAGAACCTTTTGCTGTGAGATGACAATGCTAACTGCTGCACCACCACGGCCACCACAAGAAATACCTCTATTGCCAATTATCACTAAAGAAGAGGTTGCCGCTGCGCTCTCTAAAGATAAAAACATGGCTTCAATGAGGCCTGACGATATACCAGGTGGCCTCAAACAGATTAAATCACAACTTATCAGGCCCATTAGGATCTCTGTTCAACGACAGCCTCTGGACTGGCTTTGTCCCAGTAGAGTGGAAGACAGCAACAGTCATCCCTCTGCATAAAGGGGGAATATGTAGTGACTCTTGAAATTGCACAAAAAAAATAATCATGGACCTGATAACTAATGACATAGGAAACCTCCAAACATTGGACCTGATCCAATTTGGCTTCATCAAGGGCAGGTCACGCCTACTGAATCTGGTGAATTTCTTTGAGAAAATCACTAAGGCCATGGATGAGAATAAAACAGTACATACCACCTACCTTGACCTGGGCAAGGCATTTGACACAATTCCCCACTCGGGTATTATAAATAAACTCACAAAACTGAGCATAAAGCCCTACGTCACCAGATGGATAGTCAATTGGCTCATGGAAAGGACACGTGGGTGAATCCACATCCAGCAAGATACCAGCTACTAATGGTGTACCTCAGAGCTCAGTGCTGGGACCACTCCTGTTCAGAATATACTCCTCTGAAATAAAGGCTAATGTAGAAGGCCTCTGGATGACAAAGTCTGCCGACAAATACAAGCTGGGGCAATCACTGAATCAGCCAGTGATGTAGATATTTTAGGAAGGCTTAGATCAGAAAATGATTGGTGCCAGAACCATGGCCTAAAGCTGCATGTGAAAAAATGCATTATCATATGCTTTAGGAAGTGAAATACCCCTGTAAATTACAACATTAATAACACACCTGCTATAATAGCCTGAATTTTGATTGCCATGTGTCCACAGTGGTGAGGAAGTCCTTTAAGGCAGCACAACTTCTAAGTAAAGGTATCACATCCCGA
The DNA here is from genome assembly GCF_019279795.1 of Protopterus annectens. Classification (NCBI taxonomy): domain Eukaryota; kingdom Metazoa; phylum Chordata; order Ceratodontiformes; family Protopteridae; genus Protopterus; species Protopterus annectens. The sequence continues at coordinate 871,942,053 of NC_056743.1, forward strand.
TCCAAGGAAATTATAGTTCCACTGTACCTGGTCCTCATTAGACCAATAATCGAGTACAATGCGCCATTTGGCACATACTTGATTAGGCACTTACAACAGCTGTACTGAACTCAGAGAGATTCCTTACAAAGAAAATACAGAGTGAAAACATGTCCTATGCAGCTAGACTAAAAGCCCTATCCCTTTACTCTATCTCCTACCAACTATTAAGGGGTGACCTATGCCTGATCTACAAGTCACTCACAAATCCAGCCCTGATCGAACAGTTAAACATCCACAAGTCAAACAACACGAGAGTCAACCGATCTAGGGATCTAAACTTAGTGACTCAAACAAAACATGCTGAAGAGACAGATATGTGTCTCGGGGATTGCCCTTTCTTTGGGACAGGCTTCCTATTCACATCAAGCAGAGTCCCTTCCTGGTCCTCTTTAAGTGCAATTTGGATCAATAGATGGGGAACTGCAAATTCACACCTGGGATAGTGCCTATGTTCCTTGTGGACAGGGACAATCTGCAAGGTGCTCAATGCATAGGTATAAATCCATGCCATCCTCTTGCTCCTAGAGGCTATATATTGTGTAAAATCAGGTTATCTTGCTAAGCTTGTAAGAGCTCTTAAGCCTTTAGCCGAGTAGTCTCCCATGTCCCATGAACCTATAATCATATGAAAATCCTTGGTGAAGGTCAGGTGCATTATATCTGTCAGAATGTCCAGATTTTTGTCTTGTATTTATTGGTCTGTTACTCATAAAATTTGTGGTTTTCTGGCAAATCACTGAGGAGTGAAGTCCTTAAATAATGACATACATTTCAGTTCCAGACTTCATATCCTTTAGCAATGTTTAATTTAAAATCTGTCCCAAATTTTGGGCCTGTGTCCCTCTATTATTTTAGGCTTTGTCCAGGTTGAGAGGTATGGGCTTGATGGACAGATTTTTCTGGCCATAAACCAATGGTGGTTGCTGTCCTGGAGATTTTTGTCTTCAAGGAAATACAAAACAGCAAAAATAGGATTGCAAACCAAGTAAAGGTGACTATTAAAATAACATATACAAGTTTTCACACAGCATGCACATGTTTTCAGCTGTTTAAAAGACTCCCTCTTTAAATGTTGGCACTTGAAATGCTGAGTGCTAACAAGTCGGAAAAACAAATAGACCAAAAAGCCAGGAAAAGCTCCAAGATCGGTCCTCCCTCCTTGAACTTACATATCCAACTCAGTGATCACCATACCTTGGAGAAAAGGGAATATCCCAAGAAATGTCCATTTCAGACTTGGCACATGTAAGCTTGTTTTTTGGACATTCAGTCTCTGTGTTTTGGGACTTGGTTTACCATAAATGGTTACCACTTAAATAGAGTAACAGTCTCCTTTACTTGTTTTTTGAACCAGCTTTCTACTGCCTGCAAGAACTCAACTAACCTTTCCCTTAACATTGTCTCCATGACTTTCCCTGTCACAACATTTAGGCTAATAGGCGTACAGTTCCCTGGATTTTTTCTGCTTCCCCTTCCTCTCTTGCAGAAGTGTGGTACAGTTGCTGTCCTCCAGTCCTCAGGGTCTTCTGCAATGGTCAATGATCTGCTGAAGATCTCCTGTGGACTCTGGGATGTAGCCTGTTAGGTCCTTGCACTTTATCCTGCCTAAGATTTGTCAGATCCCCCTTCCACCTCCTCCACCTCTATCCTGGTGTCTATCCTCAGCTCTCCTTCACTTTGCCATATCTTCATCCCAGTATGGTACCTTTTCCTTACATTCGTAAAAAGGTGTTAATTTACTACCTTCGTTTTCTCCAGTCATCTGTGACTCTCTTCTCCTCAGTGCTTAGCCTGGCTAGGTCTGTCCCTCCCATTCCCCTTTTTACTGTAAAATTAAACAATGCCCCTTTTTCTGCTTCCTAATTCTTCCCATCTGCTAATTCCCTTTCAGCTTGTGATTTTGCAGCCTTTGCAATCTTTGTTGCACTTGTACTGTACCTCGACCTCCCTAGTCCCTGCTTTTCTCCACACCTGCTGCATGTCCTGTCTTTGCTAACCCTACATTCTTATGTAGCCAAATTAGCATATCTCTCTTTTTGCTTTTTGGCCTTTTCCAAAGTGACCTTTGGTTCCAAGCCCTAAGTATTGCCTTCCTGACCCATTCCATAGATTTTCTAAACTCTCAGTTTGACCCCAGCACTTTATCTCATCTATGGACCCTAACCCCTTGCTCAACATAATCCACTTCCTATAACTCCATGCCATTATCTTTGGTTTAGAGTAATGACGGGGGAGAGTACAGACAATGGCATGGCCATAGTTGGCTAATAATGCCTTCAGCTGGACAGCTATAACCCCTTCATCCCTGGCTATGACCACATTCAAAGGTTTGCCCTTTTTTATACAGTCCTACATCAGATGATTGAAATAATCATGGTCCGAGATCTCATCAGCTATGACTCCCTCTTTACTCTGAGACTCCATATCACCTCCCGGTAGATTCAGCTCTCCTAGAAGTAATTCCCTCTTCCCCTACCTCACTCCATTGTTTTCTCCTTCAGTCTTTCATATGGGGGTGGAGGGAGGTGATACACTGTATTGATACTCTAGCAGTCACCATAATATCTGTGTCTTATTTACCAGAGCACTGAACATAAGTTCTGTCCCTGAGTGCTCTTTTCTCCTTGAGCAGAGCAGAACCCAGATCCTCTTTCTGGTATGGTAAACTCCTTGGAACTTTTGCATGCTTCCTAACAATACTTTGTAGGATAATGTTAGCCTTAACCACTATCATTCTGAAATTGTTGCTTTATCCCATAATCCTGACCAGTATTCTATCTTTCTCCTAGAAAAAAAGTCATAGCTGCTCACTACAGCATAGCTATATTTACTGCATAAAAGCCAAATACTCTCAACTTCCTTCCTGCAAAGTGTCCAAAATAAGAAAGATTTTTTAAATATTAGTCTATTAGCTTTCTAAGTGAATTAGACTAACATGATTTGTACCAGCATGAATTTTCTGAACAAAAATAGGTATGAAACTCTAATGTTTAGCATTACTGATTAATAGCAATCCCTATTGATTTACCAGAAAATCAAAACGTTTACAAGGGACAGAGCAAAAATAATAGACAAAATAAGGGACAGTAAGAGCTATTATTTAATTTTAAATTGTAAGAAACTGCTTGCTACAAATGTACAGCTAATGTTTACGCCACATCTGGAGCATCAATCTGCTTCAGTTGAGACCGTAAATGCAAAAAAAATTATCTTCTTTCATTTTAAACTGTAGCAAACTACTTGCATGCATCTGCTACAGTTTTTACCATTCAGTGAGCTATTTCAACCCACAAATGTAATACCGGCACAAATGCCAATAATGCGCAGAAAACTGATCAGCATCTGCTAATCATGCCCTCTAACACATTCCTCCTTAGGTATCTGCCCTCCTTACACCACCCTAGCTATTCTTCTGATTTAGACACACACACACACACACACACACGCACACACACAGACACATACACACACACACACACACACACACACACACACACACACACACACACACACACACACACAAAATACACACACACACACACACACACACACACACACACACACACACACACACACACACACACACACACACACACACACACACACACACACATTATATAAAGTTGAAGGGGTTGTGGGCAATTTGCCCATGGGTGTATTGCAGCTTTAAAATTACAAACCTTTACTATAGGGTGTTCCAATCAAAACTGGTAACCTAAAAACTTTAAATGAGTGGATGAAGGAATAGGCAGCTTAAAACGTTCAAGGTATATTTTTATTAATCATTTAAAAATAAGAAATAAATAACCAGGATTAAGCACTTTTGTCAATGACAAGTATTCAGTTTCCCCTCCCTTTATATTTTCACTGAATTAGTGGAAGATTAAAAACAAAATTAGTCATTCAAATTTTAAAGGAACAAACACACAATTTAAACTCTTATGCTTCCCTAAAATTACAAAAGAACTTCAAACATGGCTCATATGACTTATAAAGTGTTAAAATTCCTTTTAAAAGCCTTTTAAAAACATTGAAATTGTTTAAATATAGTCATAAAAAATGAAAATGTGAAAATGTAAATTAATATAAATAAAAATAAAAATTAGCTCGCAATTCAAGTTTTTAAAATTACTTAAGAAGAAAAATTCTAGGGCTATGCATGATCTTAAAATTTCAAAAGCATTGTTAAAGACATACATACATATGAAATACTTCTATTAAAATAATTCAAAACCAAATTCATATTTTCAGGGCTCTAAGCTTCAATGCTGATTGCATAGCAGTGCTGCCATTCAGACCAGGGGCAAACTGCATTTAATCTAAGTTGCCAGGTCACTAATTTATATTCAAGGAAATATTCTCAATTCCTCCCTAGGGTTCCTTTCAACAATTTCATTAATTCCAAATAAAAATCTGTTACTATTCCTACAAGTTTCTGAGTGTCTAGCCAGGGCATTCTTAACATTCTTTGTGCTAATGTCATAGCTTGTATATCATTTTTCTCAATGCCCTCTCTGTTTTTCCTGTATAGAATCCATCATACCCAGAGCATTTAGCCATGTAAATAATACTCGTTGTGCCACAATTTCCATTCTTAAAACTGAATTTGGACTTTTTTCATGCTTTCCCCTTCAAAAATCCAAAATGGAATCCAGGTTATATATTTTTAAATTGTTAATAAATATACTTTTTATTCTGAACTTTTCATGCTGCCTGTTCCTTCATCCACTCATTTGAAAATTTTAGGTTACCAGTTTTGAGGGGAATAACCTATTGTAAAAGTTTGTGTTTTCTTTTTAAAGTGTAGAACAGTACCAGAATATCTTGAGTAATGGAACAGCATAACTGCTCACAGGAAATGTTCTCTCAAACATAATCATTTCCTGTCATCATGGAAATTGTTGCTTTCAAAGGAGACCTTACTAAACTGATTGAGCTCCTTACACAAACGCCTAGTATGGGATCAGATTGTGAATTGAACGATAGGTGACCTTTTTGGAGGATACAAGGGAATGGTTCCCAGGGTGCATCTAAGGGGGCAGGCAATGGAATTATTAATGGAGACAAGCATGAATCAGACAAACAAATCAGTGGAATTGTTGTGCTAGCATGAAATCCCTGGAAGTAAGAGGAATACAAAATAGAACACTGGTTGGCAAAACAAATGGAATCGAACATTCGACTGTACAAACTGATAGAAACCATGTTAAAGTTACTATACATAACAATTTTGCTGGGATACTATCAGTTTTGCGAGTGTAGCAGCTGGCAACTGACAGAACCAGGGTGGGAATGGACATAATATTGTAAACTCTGCTAGAGACAATATTGGAGGTGCTAACAATTTTACTTTTAATGAATGGGTGAAAAGATAATTTTCTTTTACTGAAGCTGAACAAGCTCATCCATTTAATGATGGGTTGGATGCCCCCAACCTAAAATAACTTAATAATTACTTTGAAAAGAAGCTTTCCAAGGTTAGAGGGTTACAACTGGATAATTCTTATTTAAAATAATGTTTGCAAAGGAGAATTTTACCCCAAGAGGTAAGAGTTTTTAAATTTCCAAATGGTTTTAACAGTTCAAACCCCATATATGTAGAATATTTAAAGATGTTTGATCAACGTGGGTTTGAGTTTATGGAACCTATAATAAAATGGAAGAATAGGTGATTAATAATCTGCTTACTGATGCTGAAAAACTTAATTTTATTCAGAATGATTTAGTTTTTGAACAGCACAGTACTTTGTTTTTTTATGTTTTTTTCAGGATTAATACAAATGTAATGCAAATTTTTAGAGAAAGTGTAAAAAGCTTCACCAGGACAGTGAACAATATAAAAATAAAAAGCATACCCTGATTTGGCGATAAAACCCCCTTTTTTTAGACAATGATTATTGGAATAATAATAGTGAGAATGTGTTTAATAATCCAAGAGGGTATGGGGAGAGAGAGGATTGGAACTTTGGAATGTTGGATGGGGGTAATCAATCCACTGGTATAGATATAATCAAATGAATGACCATCAGAATGTTCTACCTTTAAGGTGATCCAAGGGGTTAACGAACCAGCAGGTACAAACCAGAGACACAGGGCACTAAAAGGGGTATACAAAAAAGTTATTCAAAGGCCCACTGAATCAACAACAAAGGAATTGGATATGCAGAGGCAGTTAAACCACCAAACCAAGAAGGGAACAGTAGAGTGTAGTTATGGAGGAATTCTTTTAACAAGAAATGGTTTTAACATATTTAATTATAGTCATTAACTATTACTTTGGACTTCTTTACTCTTTTGGAAAAAGGTTGTAAATTTATAGAAGCCATACAAGCTGATATACATGTAAGACGACTAAATTTGGCACTATTTTTTGGTAAGGACAATAAGATGACAAACCACAGAAATAATGAAAACAAATTTGTAAGCCCTCTTTACACCTTTCATTGGTGGCCTTCAAGAAGGCAGTTATGGAAGACATTTACAAGCCATTTGAAAGTAAAAATAATGAAAAAAAAAAGTAAGGGAGAATATGAATTACTGAACAGCCTCATGAAGGACAGATCAGTTAGAATTATGAAAACAGACAAGGGTAGGGTAGTAGTGATTTGTGATACTATTGATTATGGCAGTAGCATGACAACTCCCTGGCTAGACACTTAAAAATATGTTACTATTACTACAAGTTTCTATTTGGAATTAATTAAATTTTTGAAAGGAACCCTAGGGGGAATTGGGAAAATTTCTTTGAGTGCAAAGAAGTAATCTGGCAATATAAGTTAAATGCAGTTTTCCCCCTGGTCTGAATAACAGCACTGCTTTGCAATTAGCATTGAAGCTTAGAGCCCTGAAAATACGAATTTGGTTTTAAATTATTTCAATAAAAATATTTTTTATATGTATGTATGTATGTATGTCTTTTAACAATAAGTTTGGAATGTTAACATGCATAGCTTTGGATTTTTTCTTAAGTAATTTTAAGAAAGTTGAATTGTGAGCTAGTTTTTAATTTTATTTATATTTGTTTACTTTTTCAGATTTTCCTTTTTTAGGACTATGTTTAAAACATTTCAATGTTTTTAAAGTATTTTAAAGGACTTTTAACACTTTATAAGTCACATGGGTCATGTTTGAAGCTCTTTTGTAATTTTAAGCATAGAGTTGAAATACAGTGTGCGTGTTCCTTTAAATTTTTAATGACCAATTTTGTTTTTAGGTTCCCGCTAATTAATTCAGTGAAGATATAAAGGGAGGGGAAACTGGATCCTTGTCATTCTGATGAAGTCTCCTGAGAGAGACAAGTGCTTAATCCTGGTTACGCATTTTTTTATTTTTAAATGGTTAATAAATATTTTGAATGTTTTATGCAGCCTGTTCCTTTATCCACTCTTTTGATATTTTCAACTTTAAAATTAGATGTCCCATACCTATGGAACAATTATATATATATCTATATAATATCATGTATCTATATCTAATTCTCTCTCTCTCTATTATATATATATATATATATATATATATATTTACATAGGAATACATTTGTTTGATTGAGCTAACATTGCTTGATCGGGTATAACACCGAGTGTTATTACCAAATTTCTCACTGCCGAACGGTCGGAATGTCGTACCAAACACCGAATGTGACTGTTCCAACTACTCTACTACCTAAGCAAGTGATACCATGGGTCAAAAAGTGGGGGATGTTTTGTGATTCGCAACAATTGCGTTCGCATTTTTGCCGCACTGCTTTCGACCGTATTCCGATCGACCATCCATCGGCCGATCAAATGAATGTATATCATACACACACACACACGCACCTGTGTATATGTATATATACATATATATATATATATATATATATATATATGTAGAGAGAGAGAGAGATACATACATACACACACACACACACACACACACACACACACACACACACACACACACACACACACACACACACACTATATAAAGTTGAAGGGGTTGTGGGCAATAAAGCTCCCACAAATGGGAATTTGGGTGATTCCAGCCTTCTTCCAAGCAAACAATTTGCCCATGGGTGTATTGCAGTTTTAAAGTTACAAACCTTTACAATAGGGTGTTCCAATCAAAACTGGTAACCTAAAAACTTTAAATGAGTGGATGAAGGAATAGCCAGCTTAAAACGTTCAAGGTATATTTTTATTAATCATTTAAAAATAAAAAATAAATAACCAGGATTAAGCACTTTTGTCAATGACAAATATTCAGTTTCCCCTCCCTTTATATTTTCACTGAATTAGTGGAAGATTAAAAACAAAATTAGTCATTCAAATTTTAAAGGAACAAACACACAATTTAAACTCTTATGCTTCCCTAAAATTACAAAAGAACTTCAAACATGGCTCATATGACTTATAAAGTGTTAAAATTCCTTTTAAAAGCCTTTTAAAAACATTGAAATTGTTTAAATATAGTCATAAAAAATTAAAATGTGAAAATGTAAATTAATATAAATAAAAATAAAAATTAGCTCGCAATTCAAGTTTTTAAAATTACTTAAGAAGAAAAATTCTAGGGCTATGCATGATCTTAAAATTTCAAAAGCATTGTTAAAGACATACATACATATGAAATACTTCTATTAAAATAATTCAAAACCAAATTCATATTTTCAGGGCTCTAAGCTTCAATGCTGATTGCATAGCAGTGCTGCCATTCAGACCAGGGGCAAACTGCATTTAATCTAAGTTGCCAGGTCACTACTTTATAGTCAAGGAAATTTTCCCAATTCCTCCCTAGGGTTCCTTTCAACAATTTCATTAATTCCAAATAAAAATCTGTTACTATTCCTACAAGTTTCTGAGTGTCTAGCCAGGGCATTCTTAACATTCTTTGTGCTAATGTCATAGCTTGTATATCATTTTTCTCAATGCCCTCTCTGTTTTTCCTGTATAGAATCCATCATACCCAGAGCATTTAGCCATGTAAATAATACTCGTTGTGCCACAATTTCCATTCTTAAAACTGAAGTTGGACTTTTTTCATGCTTTCCCCTTCAAAAATCCAAAATGGAATCCAGGTTATATATTTTTAAATCGTTAATAAATATACTTTTTATTCTGAACTTTTCATGCTGCCTGTTCCTTCATCCACTCATTTGAAAATTTTAGGTTACCAGTTTTGAGGGGAATAACCTATTGTAAAAGTTTGTGTTTTCTTTTTAAAGTGTAGAACAGGACCAGAATATCTTGAGTAATGGAACAGCATAACTGCTCACAGGAAATGTTCTCTCAGACACAATCATTTCCTGTCATCATGGAAATTGTTGCTTTCAAAGGAGACCTTACTAAACTGATTGAGCTCCTTACACAAATCCCTAATATGGGATCAGATTGTGAATTGAACGATAGGTGACCTTTTTGGAGGACACGAGGGAATGGTTGCCAGGGTTCATCTAAGGGGGCAGGCAATGGAATTATTAACGGAGACAAGCATGAATCAGACAAACAAATCAGTGGAATTGTTGTGCTAGCATGAAATCCCTGGAAGTAAGAGGAATACAAAATAGAACACTGGTTGGCAAAACAAATGGAATCGAACATTCGACTGTACAAACCGATAGAAACCATGTTAAAGTTACTATACATAACAATTTTGCTGGGATACTGTCAGTTTTGTGAGTGTAGCAGCTGGCAACTGACAGAACCAGGGTGGGAATGGACATAATATTGTAAACTCTGCTAGAGACAATATTGGTGGTGCTAATAATTTTACTTTTAATGAATGGGTGCAAGATCATTTTCTTTTACTGAAGCTGAACAAGCTCATCCATTTAATGATGGGTTGGATGCCCCCAACCTAAAATAACTTATTAATTACTTTGAAAAGAATCTTTCCAAGGTTAGGGGGTTACAACTGGATAATTTTTATTTAAAATAATGTTTGCAAAGGAGAATTTTACCTCAAGAGTTAAGAGTTTTTAAATTTCCAAATGGTTTTAACAGTTCAAACCCCATATATGAAGAATTTTTAAAGATGTTTGATCAACGTGGGTTTTAGTTTATGGAACCTATAATAAAATGGAAGAATAGGTGATTAATAATCTGCTTACTGATGCTGAAAAACTTAATTTTATTCAGAATGATTTAGTTTTTGAACAGCACAGTACTTTGTTTTTTTTTTATGTTTTTTTCAGGATTAATACAAATGTGATGCAAATTTTTAGAGAAAGTGTAAAAAGCTTCACCAGGATAGTGAACAATATAAAAATAAAAAGCATACCTTGAATTGGCGATGAACCCCCTTTTTTTAGACAATGGTTATTGGAATAATAATAGTGAGAATGTGTTTAATAATCCAAGAGGCTATGGGGAGAGAGAGGATTGGAACTTTGGAGTGTTGGATGGGTGCAATCAATCCACTGGTATAGATAATCAAATGAACGACCATCAGAATTTTCTACCTTTAAGGTGATCCAAGGGGTTAACGAACCAGCAGGTACAAACCAGAGACACAGGGCACTAAAAGGAGTATACAAAAAAGTTATTCAAAGGCCCACTGAATCAACAACAAAGGAATTGGATATGTAGAGGCAGTTAAACCACCAAACCAAGAAGGGAACAGTAGAGTGTAGTTATGGAGGAATTCTTTTAACAAGAAATGGTTTTAACATATTTAATTATAGTCATTTAACTATTACTTTGGACTTTTTTACTCTTTTGGAAAAAGGTTGTAAATTTATTGCAGCCATACAAGCTGATATACATGTAAGAAGACTAAATTTGGCACTATTTGTTTGGTAAGGCCAATAAGATGACAAACCACAGAGATAATGAAAACAAATTTGTAAGCCCTCTTTACACCTTTCATTGGTGGCCTTCAAGAAGGCAGTTATAGAAGACATTTAAAAGCCATTTGAAAGTAAAAATAATAAAAAAAAAAGTAAGGAAGAATATGAATTACTGAACACCCTCATGAAGGACAGATCAGTTTGAATTATGAAAACAGACAAGGGTAGGGGAGTAGTGGTTTGTGATACTATTGATTATGTCAGTAGCATGACAATGGACATAAATGGGTTGGGACGGTGTCCTAATGGTTAAGGTGTTTGCCTTACAAACAAAAGGTGCAGGGTTTGAGTCTCACAAGGGATAATTAGCTAAGCTTAAAATGGCTCGCAAGGGCAGTTAGCTTAGTACTAATCTATGAATCTATGAATCTATGAATGCCCTGGCTAGACACTTAAAAATATGTTACTCTTACTACAAGTTTCTATTTGGAATTAATTAAATTTTTGAAAGTAACCCTAGGGGGAATTGGGAAAATTTCTTTGAGTGCAAAGAAGTAATCTGGCAATATAAGTTAAATGCAGTTTTCCCCTGGACTGAATAACAGTACTGCTTTGCAATTAGCATTCAAGCTTAGAGCCCTGAAAATATGAATTTGGTTTTAAATTATTTCAATAAAAATATTTTTTATATGTATGTATGCATGTATGTCTTTTAACAATACGTTTGGAATTTTAACATGCATAGCTTTGAATTTTTTCTTAAGTAATTTTAAGAAAGTTGAATTGTGAGCTAGTTTTTAATTTTATTTATATTTGTTTGCTTTTTCAGATTTTCCTTTTTTAGGACTATGTTTAAAACATTTCAATGCTTTTAAAGTATTTTAAAGGACTTTTAACACTTTATAAGTCACATGGGTCATGTTTGAAGCTCTTTTGTAATTTTAAGCATAGAGTTGAAATACAGTGTGCGTGTTCCTTAAAATTTTTAATGACCAATTTTGTTTTTAGGTTCCCGCTAATTAATTCAGTGAAGATATAAAGGGAGGGGAAACTGGATCCTTGTCATTCTGATGAAGTCTCCTGAGAGAGACAAATGCTTAATCCTGGTTAAGTATTTTTTTATTTTTAAATGGTTAATAAATATTTTGAATGTTTTATGCAGCCTGTTCCTTTATCCACTCTTTTGATATTTTCAACTTTAAAATTAGATGTCCCATACCTATGGGACGATTATATATATCTATATAATATCATGTATCTATAATCTCTCGCTCTCTATTTTATATATATATATATATATATATATATATATATATATATATATATATATTTACATAGGAATACATTTGTTTGATTGAGCTAACATTGCTCGATCGGGTATAACACCGAGTGTTATTACCAAATTTCTCACTGCCAAACGGTCGGAATGTCGTACCAAACACTGAATGTGACAGTTCTGACTACTCTACCACCTAAACAAGTGCTACCATGGGTCAGAAAGGGGGGGATGTTTTGCGATTTGCAACAATTGCGTTCGCATTTTTGAGGTTTTGCCGCACTGCTTTCGACTGTATTCCGATCGACCATCCATCGGCCGATCAAATGAATGCATACCATATATATACACACACACACACACACACACACACACATTATATATATATATATATATATATATATATATATATACATATATATATACACACACACACACACACACACACACACACACACACATTTGTGTATATGGTATATAGTACATATTGTGACTAGGGTTGCCAACCATCCAGAATTCTTCCGGACTGTCCAGAATTAAGAGACACTGTCCGGAAGAACAGAAAATGCCTGTGTTGTCCGGAATAAATAGTGCACTGTGCACATTTTCATTTAGTTTAAAAAAATTTTTTTTTAGGGGCGTTCTTCTTTAAGAATGCCCTTTGCGTCAGGGTGCAGATGATGAAAACAGTGTCTTTGTGACTGTTTACGTCTGTCTACTCACTGTCTTCCGCGAGTGCGGAATTTGAATTATAAAGAAGACAGACTGTATGCTGAAAAGCCCCAGGCAAAGCACGAGTCCGGCCGGTGTTTGCTCTGAGTTTTCTCTAATCCAACACTGCGGCACATGTAAGTTCCGTTTTTTTTTCCCCTCATCTCATACTGTGTTGTATTTTAATGGGGCAGGGTGCTACAGTCCTGAGTATTTCCTCCTATGATGCCTAGTAGTAACTATGAACCTGTTTTCAGTTTGCCATCCATTTCCTATTGCAATATTACCGGCAGCTTACCATTTTTTAACGTAACATTGGCAATTAGTTCTTCAAGGGCAGCATGCATTGATTTGTAGATGAAACACTGAAATATAAAATTGTTTGCTAGCGGCAACTTTTCATTAGTTACAGATCTCTTTAATGTGGAATTTAGATGATGTTTTACTTTTGCACTCTGCAGAGATTGTGCATATTGTCTGATATTGGTGGATTTTAATGACATAAGTATGAGTGGCCATTTATGGTTGAAATGTTCTGAATTGGGCAGTTTTGTCATTATTGGTTCATGTGTTTTGTTTCAATGCTTACTGGCAAAATGTTTACAACTATAAATTTAACACACACTCTAACAAGTGGTGCTGTTACTGTCATCACATCATCACTGTCAAAAATAATAAGGCTTGTTAAGGGCAATGTGTTTGTGCGTGTGTCTAAAAGCTGCAAGTTTAACGTTAGCCATATGTTTTTCATTCGCTTATCAATGAGAAATCAGAAGTGTACAAAAAAGTATCTACCATTTTTGAGAGGTAGTTGCTATATGAAAAGAGCACCTATAGCATTACTTCTGCCTGATTACTGATGAGGCTTGTTGAGCAGCAGTGTCTGTCAAAGAGCAATATGGCTATCTTATTTATGTGAAGACTTCACTGTTACATCTCATCTGATGATGTACCCTCTCTAAGGGGGCATGCATAGTCATCTGGGACAGTATGTATGTGGGTGTTTTGTACCCAAATACCCTATTAGAACTCTCTGGATTTTTAGTGTGATTTGGTTTAAGGGATAGTAACATATGGCCATTTTCATATGGTTAACATATCCAATATTTTAGAGGATTGTGTTGCCACAGCCTGGCAATATATGCTATTTAAGTATATCAGTAATATGCCAGTTTTGTTATATTAGAGATTCTACATGAGCATGAGCGTACCAGTCTTAAAGTTGTGATGGCTGCTGATTCATGTCTGCTAGCTGTTATTATGTATTAAAATTTAATACAATCAGGAAGGTGAATCAAAGAACGTTTGCTTGGCTTTAAAAATGTGTGCAAGGGGCCTATGATTTGAAAAAACCCAAAGGTAAACTTAATCCACCACTGGCCAGATGCATTTTCTTTGAATGTAGGTTTCAACGCTGTTTCAGTGAATGTGAGTTTTAAAGGCAAAGAAGTATTAAAGCTATGTCTGTTTATGAGAGATTGTATTGCTTGTTTAGCAAATGGCTATTATTGTTTGTGCTGTAAAATTCGAAATAAAAGTTTTACATTAAGTCCAAGTATCTGTAATCATTGTAGAAGTAAAGCCGAAAACAGTATGCACACAGAGTTTTAAACAGTATTTATGGCAGCTGGGGAGCAATGGAGAGATAGCCAAGTAATGGGACACTGGAATGGCTGCATGTGTGTGTGTGTGTGTGTGTGTGTGTGTGTGGGGGGGTACTGCATGTGTGGGGGGGTACCGCATTTTGCTTTCATGTACATGTCCAGAATTTTTGACATGAAAAGTTGGCAACCCTAATTGTGACTGATCAGCCTGGGAAAACAACACCTTGGTTAATGTAGTACATGTAATATTGCCATTTAGCAGAGTGCATGTGGTAAACAGGATAAGGCAGGAAGTTAAAGATAATCAACTCATTTTCATGCTACACTAGAGAGACAATTCTCTATGAGATCAGACTCCAGATTCCTGATTTCAGAGCTGTGAGAGAGAGCGAAGAAGCTAAGTGGAATCTCTAAGGAGTAATAAGGGTAGTTGAAAGGTGTCCTTGTAAGAAGAAATCTGGAGGATATCCCTGAAACCAGAAGGTTTGAAATTACTACAGTGCACGCTGAAATGGGTGTTGTGAGGGGCAGGAATACCTGCTTGTGTTGGCTACACAAAAACTTTGTAATATTAATTCTGAATCACATAAGGTGTAGGAAGGCTTGTGGATTTGTTTTGAATACCTGCTTGTTGAAGTTTTGTAAATAATATTTGTCTCTGGGGCACTGCAGAGTGGAACACCTTATGTTCATTGAACACTGTGGAAAGACTAAACTCAGATGCTGAATTTTCTGTTTCAGTTATAGGTTCATAGGTGTTTACTAGGCTAATGATTTTAAAGCCTAGGCATGCATCCCAAATCTCTGACAAATTCTTGTACCCTTTATAAATGTAAGCAGGGGCTTGCGAGATGAAATATTTACAAGCAGGGGCCTGTGAGATGAAGCATGTACAGGCTGCCTGTCTCCATTAGAGACACAGGTGCTAAACCAGGAATGAATTTCCTGTTCCCATCTAAGTGTCCAAGTTACACTTGAATTGTTTAGGGAGGAACACTACTTCACATGGATGTGTTGCCTTTTCCAGAGATTGGGTAGTCTCTGGGATACATACCTGTCTCTCCAGCAGGTACTATTTATATCACAGGAAAGGTTTATGTCTTTAGAACAGGTAATTCTGGTGCTGTTTGTTTTGCGGATATGCAGGAGGTCCATCAGAGTGGGATATGACAATGTCCTGTATGCCAGGCATAGCTTTCCTGTCAACAGCCTGTAGGAGACAGAATACAGAGATAGGGCCTTGAGGTGGTCTGCACAGGACATGTTACTTAAACCCTGTATTCTTTTAGTGAGCAACCTCTAGCTATGCTCCAGTTGCATATGCCTGGTTAGGTACATATCAAAGAGGGCACTGCACTCAATGATAGGTCTGAGGAATGCTGAATACAGTAGAACAATAACTTCCCTTGACCTAGATGCTATACCTTTGTTTATTAGTTGCACAACATAGAATGACTTACCCACTAACGTAGATACATGATGGTCAAAGGCTAGATTACCGTTGTGTGTGTCCCCAAGTCCCTGACTACTGGGTCAGCTCTAAGGGGTGTGTTGTCAGTATGATAGTTACCAGGTGTAGATAACTTCTGAAAGATACTACTATGCATTTCGTGGCATTTAATTTTAGTTCATAGCTTGGGCACCAGTTTATCTCTGTCAGCCCTTCCTGGAGAACCTTTGTGTTGGTGTGGGATTCAATGACAGCTCCTAATTTGCAATCATCTTTAAATTTAGTTAACCAGATGCCACTGACAATGGCCTTGACTTTAGTGAAGTAAATGCTAAAAGTGGTCCCAGGACCAATTCCTGAGGGCTCCACTAGTGACTGGCCTCTTTGTAGACATAGACTCCTCAATTCTAACTTCCTGGGTCCTGCCTGTGAGCCAAATGGCTAGCCACTGGGTGACATAACAGTTTATACCTAACCTTTTGAGTTTGTCAATAATGCCCAAGTGGGGTATTATGTCAAATATCTTGGCCAAGTCAAGGTAGGCAGTATAAGCCATTTTGCCCTCATCCATTGCTTTGGTGACCTTCTCAAAGAAGTCCACCAGGTTGATTAGGCAAGACCTGTCCTTGACAAAACCAAACTGGGTTGGGTCCAATGTCTGGAGGCTTACTGTACCATTACTGATCATTTCCATGATAATTCTTTCCATGGCTTTGCATATGAGACTAGTGCAATTTATGGGTCTGTAGTTTCCAGGGTCAGTAGATGGGCCACTTTTGTGTAACAGGATGACTGTTGCTGTTTTTCATTCATGAGGCATGAAGCCTGTTTGGAGGGGTCTATATCAAATCAGCGATAACCCCCTTCAATGAACAGCATTTCATCGGAAATGCCATTCATCAAATTCCTCTCTTGTGGGGGGCTGTGCCCCCCTCACCCCCTGCTAATTATATATATCAACTTCGAGAATGCACTACAGTGAGGAAAGGGCAAATTTTCAGATCTTCACTGTACCGCGATTCCAGTATAAACAATTCAACAAATGGCATGTTTGATGTAAGTGCATCAAAAATGCCATTCCCTGAATTGAATTTACGATGAACTAATAGGAACCCTGCTTGGAGGCTACAGTTAAGTAGCAATTCCAGATGGCCTGATAGGTCATATTTCATGCTATTTAGAAGGTTTCCTGGGATATTGTCTAGGCCCACTGATGCAGTGTTCTTGGCCTTAGAGTGAGCATTAAGGACCTGTTCCTTAGTGATAGCAGGGGGAGTTAAATTTGATGGTATTTTCTGAGGGATGGTTGAGGGGAAGAGAGGGGTAAAGCTGCAGTAGAATTTGTCAGCCAGTAGGCCTGCCATGTCTGCTGGCTTAGTTTTGGTGGCTCCATTTACAATGAGCTCTGCACACAATTGTGTACTGCCTTTGAGGTTGTGCACAAGCTGAAGAATGTCTTGTAGTTCTCCTTGCTTGGGAGGCCAAATTTACTTCAAATTTTGCTTTGGCAGATTTTATTTGTTCTCTGAGTTGTTTGTTTAGTTTGATGTGAGTGGTTTTATTTTGCTGGATGCTGTGCCTCCTAATTTTTGCTAAGATTTTCTTTCTGTTATACAACCTATTGATTTTGTAATTCCACTAGGGTGGCCTGTTTTTTTAAGTAAGTTCTGCACTTTTTCCTGGTGGGTACAGCTGCTACTATGCAGCTATTAACATCCTTGTATAGAGTTTCTGTGAACAGTTCTGTATAGCAGCAGTGTTGTCAGGGTTTATGGGGGCTTGGAATTTTGCTAGGTTATCACTAAATAGCAAGAACTTAGCCTTAGAATGAATATCCTAGGGTTAGCTGGGGTTCCAGGTTTTATTTTTACTTCAAAGGAGACCATTTTGTGGTCTGACCTTACCAGAGAAGACATTACACTAAGGGGTGTGCAGCACTCTCCCATATTGGTGAGGACCAGATCCAATATGGTTGCACCCCTGGTTGGTATATTGACAATCTGGTCCAGGGAGTTTGTGTTTCCAAAATCCAGGAATCTCTGTGTCTGTACATGTGGTGTTGTATAGGATTCCCATTTAATACTGGGGCAATTAAAGTCACCCATGAATATGCTATTGGGTTGGATGGTGAGTGTTTCCAATAAATTTAAATACATGGTATGGGTTTTCTGGGTCATGGAGGGGGACCTATAGCTTGCAAGGAAGTGGTACTGGATTTTGCCTGTGGTGATCTGAACATGGAGTAGCTCAAGTGCATTGTCCTGTTTGACCAGCCTTGAGGTATATTTATTTTTTTATGTAAATTGAGGCATCTCCACCTTCAGTCCCAGTCTGTGTAGAAGCTGGTCTGAATGTGTGGAAAGCATTATAACCTTGCACTGTCGGTGTGCTCTCCTCAGCTTTAAACCATGTCTCAGTGAGTTCACAGGCATCAGCGTTCTCAAGGATTAAGAGAACTTCTAAGGGGTGGAGTTATTCAAGGAAATGGTCCTTTTCGTTATCAAGATGAAGAACTGCTAAAAACTGTTTTTTCTTGGTATAGAAGCACAAGGCATTGGTGGGGATTGGGGATAAGAAACATATTTTTTATAATTGTGAATTTCCTGTTTGCACTGCCTGAGTTTTTCTCCTTTCCAGAATAAGGAATGCAACTATGCTTGGATAAAATTATTGAATGACTGCTTAACAAAAAGCATCTTGAATGTTTCCTGCTTCCTAAAATAGAAGAATTCTGAAAAAAGTCCTAGTTTATTTTTAGGACAAAAGTGCTAACATGGAAGATGCTGGTCTTTTTTTTTTTATTTATTTTAATACCTTCAGTGGTTAAGGTAATAAAATAAATCCGTGTGAAAACTGAAATGGAAGATCCCACTGCTAAGAAATGTCAGGGAAGTAGGTGAAGAAATGAGTTGCCTTATATTCAATGTACTGTGATATTGTCTAATAGTGTTGAAGCTGGGGAATAGATGGGGGGATCTCATATTAAGAAAAATGGAAAAGAGAGTAGATGCTTATGCTTTCCCAAATGATAATAAAGCTTAAAACAGAAGTGGAACTCTTAAGAGTAAAACCAGTAAAATAATTACTGATGAAGAAAAAGGGAAACTACCAGTAACCCTGGTAAAAGAAAACTGTTTTCATTTAGAGGATGAATTGGATGAGGGAGACAATCTTATACCAGTGTTAGCAAAAGAAGAAAGCCACTGCCTGTACTTCAGATCAGTATACTGAGGAAAGGAATGTTACTTGGCTGATCTCCAAATGTCATGTCAGTTTCAAAAAGGTTCAGTACAACGACACTAGACTAAGAATTAGAGAGAATATGACTAAAGTAGATATGAAAATTAGGAAATAGGACAGCCTCAATTCATACCCATACTGTGAACTAAGAAATGACCTGTTCTACAGGGCAAAATAATGGATTTTGAGCCAATTGTTATATCTAAAGCCTTTTAGAGCAACTGTAATGAAGTTAGCAAATAGCTACCTTTTGGGTGTCCATTTACAAATGGATAAGACAAACGTTAGGATTTATAGTTAGTTTTTACTGATCTGTTATTAATACAGATAGAGTTATTTTTTTCTGCAGCTTGCCCAAAATGTCTAAGGACAGCACAGAACCCAGGGTCCTTTGATACCGTTACCCATTGTTGATGTTTCTTTTGAATGCATAATTAAAGACATTGCACTTGTAAAACTAGTAAAGACCATCAGTATGTCCTGGTAACTACTGATTATGCCTCAATATTTACTGAGGCAGTATCCCTACAAAAAACATTGCAAAGTATATACGAAAACAAAAAAAAAACGGTTTTGATCTTAGTTAGGAATTTCTCAAGAAATTCTTATAGCCCACGATACCACATTCATACCCAGAGTAATATATCAACTTTGTCAAATTTTTTTAAAGTGAAATAATTAAAGACACCTGTGTACAACTCTCAAACAGATGGGCTACCTGAGCACTTTAATAACATTTTAAAATCTATGTTATGAAAGGCTATGAAAATGGATATGAGAAATTGGTGTAAAAGAAGTACCCCAAGCCTCAGTGCTGTATGGAGCACATCTCTGAGTCCTGCTAAATGTACCAAAAAAAACCTGAGAGGAGGAACTGATCTGACTTCAGATCAGAAGATTGTAGGTTTGAGCCCAACCATGGTCATCTGGCAACACAAATAAATATTATTTGTCTGGCATTTACCACAGAGCATTAAGGTTCTAAGCTCTTTATCAGCTGCTCCCCATAATCCAGGGTACAGAGTTTGACTTCTTCCATCTCCATTTGCCTACTGCATGGCTAAGCCACTTAACTAGACAGTGCTCCTACGTTTCCCTTGAAAAGAGACACTTCCAGGAGGCATACCTGATTAACAAAATAATTTTTGAGTGTAGCTCTGAAATTAGAAAGATCGAAAGCTATTATGCTGTTTACTGCACAAAGCCTTGCGAAGGTTGGAAGTACTTGCTTCTGTTTGCTACACAAAAACTTTGCAAGTACTTCTTCTTCTCAGTCACTGAAGAAAATAGAATCTGTGCAGGGTGTGTATGAATACCTGCTTCTTGGGAAAAGGAGGATGAACTACTGTTTAAGTCCTATAGCACTTTGTAGGTAGAGCATTTTATGCTCCTTGAAGTCTGTTAAAAGACTGAAAAGAAATGCTGAATTTTCTGTTTCTGTTATTCCCCAATTTATGGCAAAAAAAAGCAAAACTTTTCCAGCTGAGGCCCTGTCACTTGAGCAGTGTCGTGAGCCAGGTGGAAGCCACCAGCCTTCCTCCCCATGATCAGCACATCTTCCAAGACTAAACCATCAAGCGCTCGAGTCACTAGTTAAACTCGGGTCACCTGGACTGTAATCTGGGATCCATCTCTCTATGGCACTGGTGCTGGCTAGTAACACACAGATTTTCCTTTGAACAAAAACAGCACATTATTGCAATAGCATAAAAACGACTTTGCATATACAGTACATTTTTGTAAGAAATAGTATAGTATATAAGAGAAATGTTCTTAGAGCTAAAACATGTTACAAGTTGTTAACTAGGTGAACGTGATTCAGGTTTAGTCAAACCACCTTTAGGAAGAGAAAATGTTATTGAACCTGCTCTAAGGAACTTTGATAATAATCCATGTGAGCTGAATAGTTTAGTTCTCTGATATGCAAGGTTTTAGATGTGTAAATCTTTTTACCATATTTCTCTCAACTTAGAATCATTTTTATTAATCTAGTATCCTTTTCAAGTTTTACAGATACATATTTCTGCTTTGAGTTGGGAGATCTGACTTATGAGTAGGAGATCAAGAAACTGGGCAGTGAAAATTCACCTTTAAAATATCCTTAATGGTCCAGCAAAGGAGAAGAAATGTCTACTTTAAATCTGGACGGCTGTTTTTCTCTCTGTATTATCTTTTGATAACAGATATTTACAGACAAAATACACATACCTCCATAAAGAAAATATCCCTTAGTGGTGAACCCAAAGAATGGGAAGAAGAAATGTTTGCGTCTAAATCTTGAGAAGTAGAACAGTTCGTTTGTAGCTTACATCTTAAATCTTCCATTTCACTTGAGGAATCTAGGGCAAGTTTCTTTTTCTTTTACCCTTTAGAACTTTTGCAGGTACCTGCTAAAGATCATGTTTTTATGTTCGATCCACATACTGACTTAAGTTCAGCCAAGGTAAGAGAGTAGTTTCCATGCTGTTTCAGTGTACTTTTCTTGGCTTATACACTCTTCCAAATGTCTTTCAGCAAAAGAAAGGCTCAAGGAAATGTTTCAGATTGGATGACATTAAAGATGGTTTCACTTGAAGACCTCCTCCAGAAGTGTTGGGCTCATGCTATAAGAAAAACCCTTGAGCTGACATAAGCTGTCACTAATAAAAGTGCTGCTAAGTCAGTGAGGAGAATATCGATACTGTACAGTAAGCCTTCATAGTCCTGTCATTGCTTGTAACTTGAGTTGTAGCAATCTTCTCAGAATCTGAATTGTAACATGCGGACTTATATTACCTTTCCCTGGTCTTTTTTTTTTTTTGCAGCTTTCTTTGATGATACACTACCTTATCTAGTCTCTACTTTTTCTAAAACAGGGAAGTAAAATATAAAATGCAGCAAAAATAAAGTTAGTGCAGTAAAATTGGACATAGGCCAGCTACAGTTGCAGATACTTGCCTTAATGACATTTTCATTGAAGATCTAGGGAGAACAAAATAATAGATAATGAGTGTGTGACACTATGGGTAGAATTACTTCAGTGCTAAAGAACGGTATAAAGCAATAAACACAGTAAGGAGAAATGGGGAATGCTTGTAGCAAAGGTAGTTTTATAAAAATGCCTTGTGTGCCATCCAAGTTTCCATGGAACACTGGCAGAAGACCACCAGTAGTCCTCATAGGGACGTGGCACTGCTGATGGAACTTTCTGTCTCAAAATAAAGTTTACGGTAAGTAAATCCAAATTATATGCTTTACTGTTACAGTGCCCCCCCCAAAAGAAGATAATCATTAATGCTAACTGGTTTTACCTAGATTATAGGCCTTTTTTCTGTACTCCTCCTTAAAAAATGAGGAATTACGTGAGGAAAGGGACAATGGGGTGTGTATAAATTCTTCAGGGAGTTAAGTGGAACAAATATTTTATCAGAGTAAGAAGACCTTACTGAGCATCTCAATAATGTGCAGCAGCCTTGAGTAAAGTTTACATTTATGTAGTCTGGACATAAGTATATTTTATTACACTAGTTTATTGCACCACCAGTCTGAATATATGAACTCATTTGTTTATCTAATTTTCTTTACAGTCTTTCTTTTTGATATTGAAACAAAGAATTTAATTAATTTTATCCCAAGCATTCTTAAAACTCTGTTATGAGTTGTATTCTGAGAGTAACAGCAACAAAAGTGCTTTACCTTCGCTCACAATGGGACAAAAAACGTTGTATCAAACCAGAAAAACTACCATTGACTCCTGCCTTACCATTATCAAAGAATTCAGTTTCCCCTAGGTTTAAAAGTATGAAGATACAGTTTTAAGAAAAGCCATCAAATGGACCTATCTGCATGGTTTTTGAATCAAGAAATCATTGTCCTTCGGTAAATGGATGGCTTGATTTTAACTCTGAGACTAACTACTCACTAACCTTAAAGTCTTAAATTCTTTTCAACACTGTAGCTATGAATATACAAACATGCCATTTTTGGTAACTTACTACCCAATATTTCTTATCTGGACAAAGCTGTTTTTATTAAATTTTATTATTTGTCTGTTTTTTAAAAAGTTCTTCTCTTTTTTATTTATTTATTTATTAGTCCACTTTAAAAACAGAGCTTTATTCCTTTCCTAAGTTACCTCTTACCTCTTGTTTCATCAATTTTTTTTTCTAAATACTTAAACTCTTAAAAATACCTTTATTGACTTTGGTCTCATTACCTTCAAAAGTAGAACACAGTATTTGTCAACCATTCTTTCTCTGAAAAAATATTTCCTGATATTTATGTTTTTTTCTAGTGTACACACATATATACATATGCACCCATTACTAATACAAATAGAAATATTCAGGACGTGAACATAGATGTGACCAGCTTTCATGCAGATAGACAAACATAGAATTCTGGATCAACAGCTGCACTTACAGTTTGAATTATTAACAAGCTATAGATTCTATTAGGCATCATATCTATTAAATACAAACCTTTCCTAATTATCAGCCTATAAGCTAAAGAAAACACGGTGTAGGCGCAATTTTGCAAATATTACTTTCAGAAGTTGAAAATCATTCTCGCATCCATGGATTTTGTTGGCACAGGCACCTTTCCTCATTTGCATGCTGATATACACATACCGACACACACAAACACACACAGACCCCCTCTCTTTTGCACTTACAAACCCACTCACCCATGCACACATATACACACCTACACTACATTTCCCCTAACTAACCTACCTCCTGCAACCACCCAGGCAAACACATACACAAACACAGCCATCTGACATGATTCATACTCCTGAAAACACATATACACACTGCCATACACTCATGCATATAGACACATTTACCCCCCCCCCCCCCCCACACACACACACACACACACATACACATACACGCTCTCCCATTTCTCTCTAGTTCTCCTTTAAACTTTCTATAACACTTACCTGCTATGGGGTCCCTCCTACCAGAAATAATAGAATAACACAGATTTTTGGCCATGATAGTTTAAGACAGCCAACATGGTAATTTATTCAGCCAACCGATTATTTGAATTGCAGCTGTGTAAATGTCTTCCAACAGCCCCTTCTGGGGAGAGCACATGGCTAATTAGCATTAGCTCTTCCTGGAATGTCTCATTAGCATGTGGCCATGCTACATGCTAACGAGGCATGCTACATGCCTCATTAGCATGTAGCATGGCCATGGAGACAGCCAGCCATGTTGATTCTACTGACCATGCAAAATCACTGCAGTGGACCTGTCTCTCAATCAGAAAGGGCATCTGTGAGTGGTAGTCCTTAATGAAACCCAGCTATTGTGTATTTTGCTTTACAAGAACAAGTATTCCAATTTCCACCACCATTCAACAAAATAAAGCATAGTTATTAACTTAATGTTTGCTTGATTTAATTCCATACATTTCTTGTCTCTTGCTCTTAATCATTTTTCCCTCACTTCATATTGCATATCCTGTTTGTATTAGATTAACTTACCTTTAGTTTCTCTAGAAGTTGTCTAAAGTTTCTCTAAATATTAAATGATTGCCATGACTTGTGTATCGATTGTTAACCAATGTGTTTATATTATTTCTAATTTGTTATATTATAATTATTTAAAATGCAGATGTTTTTGTTTTATTTTTGAAGATTGTAAAATTAATGTTCTTAAAATGTTTTGTAATAATTTGGAGCTTTTCTTCCCAGGTCTCTGTTGAAAAGGGGTTTCTTCCCAGTTGGTCTTTCCTGGTAATCAAATGTCAATAAGTACGTTTGTAGAATACATTGCTTAGTACTTGGCAGTGATTTTTTTTTTTTAATAGTACTGCTGCCCAAGGTAGAGAATGCAGGCACTCACTAGAGTTCTGAAATATCTTCATAGCTCCTTTCTTTTTCTTCTGTTTATGACATATTGTATTTTAGAATATGTATTGTGCAGTATAAAGTAATAAATTTGACAAAAAAGTCATTAAAAAAGAATGTGTTTCAAGGAGCGTTATGTTGTATACCACTCACACATAAGATTATGTACAGTTTGGGTCCACACACACACATGCACACACACACACACACACACACACACACACACACACACACACACACACACACACACACACACACACACACACGTTATTTATTTGCAACAGCTGTAATTGCGTAATTAGACTTCAGACATTTGCACTCAATTCATATTGGCAGCACTTCCTTTTAACGTAGGCCAGCAGACCAGTACACCAAGGTAAATTTTCATTCTGGCACGATTTCAGAAGAAAAAAAAATCAAAAATGGAAATTAATTCTCACTTGTGTTCAAAGATGAAAGAAAATGAATTCACCTTTTGCAGTGCTTGATCTTCAAAAACATACCCTAAAATAAATCCTTTTTTCTCCATCACTTTTTCATAAAGACTGATATACATAATAAGCATGATGCTCCTTTGCCACTTACCTTGTAATTTGCGTTTCCTATTCAGTTTTTCCTTATGTGCCTTGTTCATTTCTTGATGTCTGTAATTGTGCATAAAAAGTGTATGATTTGTACAGGCATTCACAGCCCTGTGTGCATCTTACAGAAGAAAACTTAAGTAAAATGCAATAAAACATTCGGACCCAGAATTAAATAGCAAGCTAAAATTTGGCTGGAAGACATAATCTCTGTTCCTTTGCTTCTAGTGGACTGATTTATTGCATAAAAATAATATTTCTGTATTGGACCTCTACAACAAAGTTATGACACTTAAAGAGCATCATCTGAGCTTTCAAGACAATTCCCTCATCTAAACATTTCTATCTCCATATACAGGAGCAGATTACAATGTAATATATATCTCAAACGTATAGTGATTCAGGCAAGTTATTATGTGATGCATACACCAAATATGCACTGATGAGTCATGCAAATTAAGATGTAAAGCATATGTGAAATGTACAGTGATGCACACAAATTATTAAATACATATATATCAAATGTAGAGTAATGCAGGCAAGGTATATAATGCATATGCCAAACTTAACTAAGGCATGCAAATTAGTATGTAATGTATATGTGAATTGTACAGTGATGATGCATGCAACTGCCAAATGCACACTGATGAAGGGTAAGTTACTATGTAATTTGTATGTGAAATGTGCACTAATGATGCAAGCAAGATTATTATGCAATACTTATGTCAAATGTACAGTGATGATACATGAAGGTTACTATTTAATATATATGTGATGATGCAAACAGGTATTTCAAGGGCAGGAGCATGCTGCAAGTTAGAGTGTGATATACATGCCATATGAATCATGCAAAAACACCAAGTCAGCATGCTGTCTCAGTAGTAAGATTTCTGCCTCGCAGCTGAAGGGTCAAAGGCTTAGTCCTAACTTGTGATCACTGTTTGATGTTTAATGTTCTTCAAGTGTCTGTGTAGGGGGTTCTATTGATATTTTGTTTCCTCTCAGCTCTCAGAAAGATGAAAATTGATCATCTATACTAAATTGTTCAAATATTTTGTATTTACCTTGTTCTTGTGATCTGGATTGTGGCTGAAGTGGATATGCTAAGAACCAGTACCAAGTTCATCCAACATATTTTTTGGGAAGTGGGAGAAAACTCAAGTAAACAGATGAACAGTAAGTTACATAAACTTTGTTCAGTTTGAATGCATTATCAGACCCCACTCTAATGGACCTCCTTCATATCTGCAAAACAAACAGTACCAGAATTACCCATTTGAAACACTTGAACCTTGCCTGTGATATAAATAGGATCTGCTAGAGAAACAGGTATATATTCCAGAAACTAACCCTTCTCTGAAACAGGCTCCTCATCCATGTGAAGCAGAGTTCCTCCCTAACTCAATTCAAGTGTAACTTGGACACTTGGATGGGGAACAGGAACTTCATCCCTAGTTTGGCACCTATGTCACTAATGGACACAAGGAGCCTGTGAATGGTTCATCTCCAAGGTACCTGCATGTAAATATTTAATATCCCAAGCCTCTGCTTACAATTATCAAGGGTACCAGAACTTGTCTTGGGATGCATGGCTAGACTTAAAATGGTCCTTGTGGTCGTCAGCCTAGTAAACGCCTATGACCCCATGAAAGTCAAACTCTGAAGGTGTCAGGAGCAAAAAGTACCCACTATACATTTCTATATCTTCTGTTTCTGTTTGTTTGTAGATCTTAACATCTATAGTAAATAAAAGCATAATATCTAGAAAAGATTATGAAAGACAAAAGTAGAACATATGATCTCTTCCACAATGGTGAAAGGAGATTAGGACTGAACCTGTAATGAGGTAGCAGTTTGTGAACTCAAAGACGTCTAGTGTCTCTAACAGTATCAATAAATCTTTGCAAAGCAAAGGCAACTTTGGAGAAAAACAATACAGCAAAGTATACAAAGCACAGCAGTTGAGACATCTGTGTTTTTTGTTTCAAAGTTCCACCATCAGTCATGGTTGCACAATGTCTCCAAGATTTATCCTGCATTATTCACAGGTGCCCCCTCTCAGTTTTAATGTGGTAGAGAATTACATTTGACCTCCAAGACATGGGTCTAGTGTCTGTCTCACAGTACTTAACTTAAACACACACAAGCTTACTAATAGAATGAGACTTGTGATCCATCAAACCCAGCTGAGTGTCACAGCTAGACTTTGTACAACTGCCTTTTCTCTCTCTCCGTTTTGCTTTTCTTTTACTCTGTGTCAGAAATCCTTGAAACAGGAGTCATTCATTTGCTCTGTGATGATACAACTGATGAGTGAAATTTTGTGATTGTGTGGGTAATGTTGAAAGGGAGCTTCCTTTTACCCCACTGGGGTGGTGAGCCACTGACAGAATTGTTAAAGAAGAAGGCGATACATGCGGAATTGTGGAGCTTTGCCATACATTCAAAAATTTAATTATTTTATGCAAATTTTCAGACTGCATATCTACTTGTGAAACTGTAGTCTTTGATGAGACTGTCACGATATTTTAATGACATACATATTGAAACTGCCCGCAGACCTATATGCTACCACTGGCACCATCCTCTCTGCAAAAGTGTAATTCCTTATGATAGTACTGAATCATTTCCTCCCCCACTACCATCTACGTCCTCTTCTCTTCTACATCTGATTTTGCCCTCCTTTCTCCATTTAATCCATGCAAAAACGTGCCAGAACAGGCCTTATTAAAAGATGGCATACCTAGCAGATTGTTTTGTTTGCTGATTGTGGTTCACTTATGAACCTCTGAAGGTCAAAATGCTGCATCTTCCTGTTGCCAATTGCAAATGGCTGACAACTCCTAAGGCTGAAAGTTAGGGAGATGGACCTTGGTCTCCTGGAGTGCTAGCTCATTCCAGACACAATCTACAACCCTCCTCATGCAGATTCATGCCCCACATTCCCAGCTAACCTAGCCTTGTTCTACTTTGCAGTATTGTGCTTGACACAGACATGCAATGGCAAGGGGAGGCTGGAGGAAGTGAATCATGAAGAACTAGCTAGTGACTTGTGTGGAGGGTAATGTCCTAACGTTATGTGACACACATACCTCTCAATTGTACAGATGTTTGCAGAATGTACAGATTTTTGCTTCATATTTTTGGTCTGTTTCTCAAAACATTGTGGTTTTCTGGCAAATCATAACCAAATCAATCAGGGTTAAAGTCAGAAAATAATGACAGACATTTGAGTTTCAGAGCTAATATCCTTCAGAAAATTTGTGCTAATGGAAACCTGTTAGGCTATCAATTTTCTAAGTTTGTAACAGCAGTATTTACAAAGTGTCCCTATTTTTGGGTCTTTCTCCCCACATTATTTATGTCTTCATCCAGATTTCTTGCTTGAAGAGATTGAGAGATATGATGGCACAAGCTGGAGTAGCTCATAACATGTGGACTACTGCATCAACACATCCAAGTGCACTGATCCCTAAGTAGGTTATGTATCACTCGGTACAGTTTAAGGTCTTGTGGTCCCTTACTGCACTCAACAGATATAGACCATAAATTATAAAATAGTAAGTAAACATATAAACATTCTCTTTTCTCCTCTATAACTGTAGCAAGCTGCTTATTTATAAACAGCTTGCTATAGTCATCACCCCCCAATTACCTACTGTTAACTTCAGTCATGACCACAAACATTACCAGTATTCATTTACAGGATCATAGAAGTTGAAAGGTAACTGAGCCACAAGGCCATTCCCACCTTATCAGTATCCACCCTTAGGCCTTGCCTACTTTTACAAGGAGGGGTAGGCCACTCATACCAGGGGTGAATTTATGAATATGCAAACATCTCCTTTTCAAAGGCAGACATTGTATCACACTATTTAACTCAGAGAGGAAGCTGGTTCCAGAGAAGTGATAGTCACATCTTGACAAATCTATCCCTCCTCATTGTTTTATTTGTCTGAGTAGATTTACATCTCTGGCCCTAGAATAAGAAGAACTATTTGATTTGTGGATTGGAGTTCTTGGATAACTGGATCCCTTTTTAGCCCTACAAATAAGGTACAGATCACCCTTAACAAGTCTATATGATACTGGGTATATATACATTTGTTGGTAGCTTAGATCTTTTAAGCCCATTATTTTTTATTTGCAAACATCAGAGATCATTCCAACTGTTTGATATGTTTGGTAAGGTGCACCCCACAGGGAGCATTGTATTCAATGATGTGTCTAACCCATGCAGAGTACAAGGAGAAGAGGACTTCTTGTAATCTAGAAGAAATATATTTTCTATGGATTGTGTAAGCTAAAAGGATTTCCTAACCACCACTACAACATGATGGTCAAACTTAAGGGAGCTATCCACTCAAGTACTTAAGTCTCTCATAACCTCTTCATTTTGAAGTGGTGTGTTATGTATAGTATAAGGTGGTCATAGGGATGCTTAACAAATGCTGCAATGTTGCACTTTTTATCATTCTGATTGAGCCCAATTTTGTACACCACCTATTGTCGGCTGTAAGCTTCTGTTGGAGTGCAGAGAAACTTGATGACTCCCAAACTGATGCTGCACCCCCACACAATGCCAATCATGCTCTGTTGACAGCTTATACCCCTGTGTACCTCTAAGCTATCTGGACTTTTGCAGAATGTTCAGATCTTTGCCTCACTTTTTGTGCTGTACCTTGTAACATTCATGGATTGCAATATTAAATTATGGCAGACATTTGATTTTCAAAGTTTATATCCTTGAGAAAATGCATGATATTGCAAAATCTATTATTCTAGCAACTTTCTATGTTGATGAAAGCAATATTTAAATTCTGTCCATACTGGGCATTTCCCCCCATTATTTTTGCCTTTGCCCCCTTGCACTAACAGGTTGAGAGATATGCACCCTAGACAGGTGCCCCCTTCATAGTGATCTAGGTTATTTATTTAATTTCATAAGTTTTAGGGAATCATGAATGGACAAAGCCCCCTTCAGAGTAGGCATGGGAAAACACTCCAGTACATTTTCTTTTTCTGTCTGATAGCTCAGTAAGTCCACTGGAAAATTGCCTGTTTTCCTGGGCAACCTGGTAGCACTGTCTGGTTAAGTGATTTGCTTACAGTTACCTATTAGGGAAAAAAAGGAGGTGGAAGTAATAAAATCCTGTACCATGAGCACAGGAAATACTTTATGAATGGCTTGGTGCTTTACCTCTCTATGCTAAATGACTTTGTGACATCTCTCATCCACATTATAGTTTGGCTTTGTCCATCGACACTTGTTCTACAGTGTTAAGAGCTAAGCTTGCTCTGCATATACAGCATTCAGTGACAAAAGAACAAAACATGGGAGATATTTTTTTCCTTGTTTGGTGACATGTAACTATGGTTTTCTGTGTTTAAGAGAATGTAGCTGCTCGGGAAGTTTATAGGTAACATAGGTGTATACTAGGCTAATGACCACTAGAGACCTTTTAAGCTTAGCCATGCAAACCAAATGTAACCCACAAATTTGATTTACACAGGGGGTGATTTAGTAAGTGCCAGTGTCCATCAGAGACATATATGCCAAATAAAGGGTGAATTTCTGATTATCCATCCACTGGTCCAATTTGTCTTAAATAGGGTTAGGGAGGAACTCTTTTTCACATGGATGGGTTGACTATTCCAGAGAATGGAAATTCTCTGAGAAACATATCTAAATCTCGAACATGTCCTGTTAATGTCCAAGGCAAAATTTAGGTCTTTTAATTTAGTAGTTCTGATGCTGCTTGTTTTGCAGATCAAAACATGGTCCAGGGATGCCTTGTATATCAGGCAAAAATCACCTCTCAGAAGTCTGTATGATACCAAGCAAGTAAACAAAGAGGGTTTTGAGGCAACCAGCACAGGACATTGTATTTACTCCGTTTTCTTTTTGTAAGGAACTTTTGTGGAAGTTCCATTTGCTTCATGTGTCTGGTCAGGTACATATCAAAAGGGACATTATACTCTATGATGGGTCTGATGACAGACAAGTACAGTGATATGATGACCTCTATGGACCTAGATGCCATCCCCTTTCTTATAAGTTGAGCAACACAGAAGGATTTTTTTACTACACTGGACACACGGTCAAATGTTAGTCTACTGTCTACATGAGTTCCCAGATCCCTGACTGAATCAACTTTTAGTGGTATTTTATTGATGACACAGTTACACAGGGTGACAGACTTCCGAAAAGTTGCTACAATGCATTTCTTGGTACTGAGTGTTAAGCCATGGCTTTGGCACCAACCATTTGTCTGTGTTGAACCTTCTTGAAGGGTGTTCTCATTTTGGGGCGATTAAATGACTGCTCCCAGTTTCAATCATCTGCGAACTTGGTTAGCCAGAGGCCACTGACATTAGCTTTGACATCCAAGAAGTAGATGACAAAGAATAGTAGGCCCAGCATAGGTCCCTCAGGGATTCCACTGGTAACAGGCCTCTTTATGGAGGTAGCCTCACCAAGTCTAACCTCTTGGGTAATACCTGTGAGCCAGCTAGTTATCCATCATGTTATAAAGGGATTTATACCTAGTTCCATGAGTTTGTTGACAATGCCTGAGCAGGTATTGTATCAATGACCTTAGTGAGACCTAGGTAGGCAGTTTGCACAGTTTTCCCATCATCCATTACCTTAGTGACCTTTTCAAAGAGGTTCACCAGGTACTGTAAAGCAAGGCCTTCATTTGATAAAGCCAAACTGGAATGGATCCAGTGTCTGGAAGCCTCCTATGTCCCTGTAGATAATTTCTATGATATTTCTTTCCATGGCTTTGCAAATAAGACTGGTCAGACTAATGGGTCTTTAATTTACAGGGTCAGTTGAAGGTCCCCCCTTATGAAGGAGGATGGCCATCACAGTTCTCCTTTCTAGTGGTACAAAATCTGTTTTAAGACTTTAGTTAAATAGTGATTCCAGGAGTCCTGATAAGTCATATTTTAGACTGTTCATGGGGCATCTTGGGATGTTATTGGGGCCCAATGAGACTGTGTTCATGGCTTTGTAGCCAGTACATGCTCCCTTGTTATAGTTGGAGGGGTTATACATAAGGGTATTTCTTGGGTAATGATTGAGAATGAGAAAGGGGCAAAGCTGGAACTGAATTTGTCCTCTAACTGGTTCACTATATTGCCAGGCTTAGTGAATGTGATACCAATAACCACTAGTTCAGCACATTACTGTGTGCTGCTTTGAGGTTTCTCACATAGTTGAAGAAGGTCTTATGAGTATCCTTCTTCTGGAAGGCTATCATAATCTCAAAGTTGCCTTTGTTTGACCTAAAAAGTAAATTTTTCCCTAGATAACTGCTAGGGAACCCTCCTAAGCTTCCCTGCTTCTCAGTGTGCAACACAGTTGCGCACTGCTGCCCAGAGAGCAACCCATCTGCACTTTTTGAGGTACCAGTGCAGGTTTCTAACCCAAAACCTCCCATAGATTAGCTGATTTTACTAGTTCTATAACAGAACCCAGTACATCTAGCCCACCCTCCACCACTTATTACAGAATATACCTGGTATAAAGGAAGGTCAGTTTTCCAGAGTTTCTTCAGCCAGCCTGATTGAACATGGACATCCTGAGGCAATGAAGCAATTACCTCTTGTATACAGCCAACCTACTACTCCCAAAACATCCATATACATTATTTTGAGACATGTATCTCTACTATGAAGCTGGAATCAATACTCTCTCACACATAACAACAAACCAAATACCAAGCAGGTTTCAACATCCACACTCCACCTCCCACACATACCAAGCACACAACACATAAACCCACATACGTGTAGGTACTCACTAGAAATATACCAAAAGAGCAAAGACCTCCCAAGTGCAAACCTTCTGCATACAATACCGTCTCAACAGCACCCACTACACATAACACACTCATCAGTGTCTCACCCAATAAACTCCTAAGGCAAACCATATCTAAACCAATGATGACTCCATAGTGAGACACACAGATGTCCCCCTTACTAGGCTGGACAAGGAGAAGGTCACGGTCAGCTGCCTGTCTGGTGCCAGAATCTGCCAAATCATGCACACACACTCAAGTCTCTCAACACCAAGTACTGTTATGACTTTGTCATAGGCCGTGTTGGAGTGAATGACTTCAGACGTACCTCACTGGACTATATGAAGAGAGACATGATGGAGCTTTCAGATTATGTGTCTCATGCAGGTATATACCTAGCCCTAAGCAGCATTCTTCCCTCACCCAGGATGATGCCACAATACAAACAAAAAATTACCAACTTCAACAATTGGCTTATCATCTGGTGCCAGTCCAGGACGATCCAGTGTCTGACAGCCTGAGATGATATGGTCAACAGACCATGCTGCCTTGCCAGAGATGTTCTTCACCTGTCGCCTCTAGGCTTTAGGTTGCTGGCAAAGTTACTTGCCTCCCCCATAGTGTCTTTTTAGGCAATGTCATAAAAGCAAAATTCCTGATGTAAAAATATCCTACAGAAACAAACTCAGGGTTATGCTGCTTAATGCTAGGAGTCTAAATCAGAAACTGGACTCACTTGAAGCACTTCTCACTATGGAAGATGCTGATGTAAGCAGAATCACAGAGACATGGTTCAAGGTCTCAGGGAGTACCCTGGCCATGCATGGCTACAATGCCTTCCATCCATTCAGACCACACATCTAAAGTGAAAAAAACACAGGAAGAGGACTGCCCATCTTTATTAAAGGCATATGCACCTCTAGACTGGTTAAATATTACGACTCCCTAGAGTTACTCCACATCAAAATAACTGCAGGAAAGGACCCCCTCCACATCATTCTTAGCTATAGGTCCCCCACCATAAACCATGAAAACCACACAACCTACCTGGACCTACTTTAGTCACTCTCAGTACAGCCAAATACCTGGTCATGGGTGACTATCTTTCCATCGATTGGGTAAGATATAGGAGCACAAACGCTCTCACCCAAAGGTTCCTGGACTTTAACACAAATACTCTGCAGCAGATAGTCAGCACCCCCACAAGGGGCTCTAATATTCTTGACATAGTACTCACCAACATGGGGGATGGCTACGCCAACCCATGTGTGGGGGCACTCCCTGGTAAAGTCCAATCATAAATCAATTTCATTTTAAGTAATGATTGTACCTAACCCACCCTCAGGAGCAAAAAGGTTAAAAAATTTCTCCAAAGCAAACTATAGCCGACTGAGCAATGGCATCAATAGTGTCAGACCCCCTGCCAACACTGACAGCTATGACCCCATACTGAGGTGTACACAAATGTCCTGTATTAACACCTATGTAAATATATAGACTCAGTCATACTTGAATGGATTACATCAAGATCCTCATGAAAAAATAAGCCACCCTGGTGGACATCCAGCATAAATAGGTTATACAATAAGAAAAAGAAACTGCTGTCAAAACACAAGAGGGAATGATCCCAGTAAAGGAAGAACTCCCTCCAAAGCATAAACAAGTAGATTAAACGCATAAATAGGTTATACAATAAGAAAAAGAAACTGCTGTCAAAACACAAGAGGGAATGGTCTCAGCAAAGGAAGAACTCCCTCCAAAGCATAAACAAGCAGATTAAACATCTTGTAAAGTCCTCTAAAGCTAATTATGAAACTACATTTGCATTCCTAGCTAAGGTAAATCACAAAGCATTATTTAGCTATGTCCAAAATCTAAAAGGGAAGGCCAGCTTTGTGCTGATCTAGCTGTGGATGGCACCACCTATAGTGAACCTGAGGACATCGCCAACCTGCTAACAGACAGGTTTGGTGAAAACTTCATCCCCCTTTCCATACCAGTCATGCCACATAACATACCTGACACCAGTCCTCTGCCTAGTATCTCCAGAGAGCAGGTCATAGCCACAGTCTCCAAGGCCAAAAATTAAGCCTCTATGGGGATGGACAACATCCCAGGTGCCTATTAAATGGTCTAAAAGAGGAGTTAGTGGAACTGCTGACCATGCTCTTCAATCTCAGTCTAAGCACTGGCATTGTCCTAGTTGAGTGGAATATAGCAGCCATAATCCCCTTGCACAAAAGGGGTCCTTCAACCGACCCCAGGAATTGTAGACCCATAAGGCTAACCAGCCTCATCTGCAAGGCCATGGAGAGAATCA
Organism: Protopterus annectens; assembly: GCF_019279795.1. Lineage (NCBI taxonomy): Eukaryota > Metazoa > Chordata > Ceratodontiformes > Protopteridae > Protopterus > Protopterus annectens. The sequence goes on from NC_056743.1 coordinate 871,977,689, forward strand.
ACATGGATCTTTATCAACAAGGATTTAGGTGATCTTCAAACTCTTGACCCAACCCAGTCTGGCTTCATTACAGGCACATCTTGCCTGCTAAACCTGGTGGACTTCTTTAAGAATGTCACCAAGGCCCTTGATGAAGGGAAAACAGTTCACAATGCCTGTTACAACCTAGCCAAAACCTTTGACACAATTCTTTACTCAGACATCATTGTGAAACTCACCCAGCTGGGGATTAATCCTTATGTCACTAGATGTTTTGCCAACTGGCTCACAAACGGAACACATATAGTCAAAATTGGGGATGCCAACTCTACTAGCAGACCTGTTACCAGTGGTGTTCCACAGGGATTTGTGCTAGGCCACCTACTGTTTGGTATCTATTTTTCAGAAGTCCAGGCGAAAATAGATGGCCTATGGCTTACTAAGTTTGCTGATGACTGCAAACTGGGTGCAATCATCAAATCCTCCAAAGATGTTAAAATAAGCCAAACAAAGCAGCTGAAGCTGACCAAAACAAATGATATCCAAAAACATAAGTCTGCTTGTGCGGATGGCTGTAAAACACTTTAATCTCAGAAAATATAAAACATTAAAAACAATAAAACAAAAGAAATGAGCACTTTCGAATCACCACAGGATGCTTCATCAGATCTAAAGAGTAACACACAGTGTAGGTATTTAAATAGCTCCAATTTAGTGCCTCAGATCACGTGACCTCAGGGCTGGTTTTAAAAGGACATATTCATTCAGTCCTTTGTCAGTAGTTGCCTGCAACAAAATAATCTGCTTGGTTTCTAAATTCTTAGTACTGGTTCTCACATCCCCTCCCCTAATACTCGGTGTAAAAACCTCAAGTACAAAAAAGTTAAAAGTATGCATAGAAACTTCTCTTTTTACATGTTTACAAGTGCATTCCTATCATCACATTTATTCATATTATAAATATACTCCCTAATCCTATCCCTGAAGAATCGATTTGTCTTCCCAACATAACAACATTTACACACAATGCAGTGAACATAATAAACAAAGATGTCACCATATTACAAAATGGGCTTACACAGACAAATGATTGGTGTCAAAGCCATGGACTCAAACTAAACACAAAAAAATGCATTATCATCCCCTTCTGCAAAGGACAAACCCCTGCTAATTACATCATTAATAATATTTCCCCAAGTTCAAACCCAGTAGTGAGAGATTTAAGAATGCAAATTGATAGCAGCCTTAATTTTGATTATCAGGTGTCCACAGTAGTAAGGAAGGCCTTCTATGTTGCACACCTCATAAGCAAGGATACAGCATCTAAAGCTAACTCCCCTGTACTTGGCTCTCATTACACAAATAATAGAGTACAATGCTCCTTTCTTTATGTACCTCACCAGACATCTGCAGCAACTGGATTGACCTCAGAGGTTTCTCACTAAGAAAATTCAGGACCTACAACACATAACTTACATGGACAGACTGAAGGGCCTATCACTTTACTCAGTATCATGCAGATTGCTTAGAGGCAACTTGTACCTGGCCTACAGAGCAGTATCAGACCCTGCCTTGATGAAGCTGCTGCACATCTGCAAATCCAGTGGGACAAGATTCACTCACTATAAGGACCTTAACCTAGCCTGTGATATTAACATAACATGCTGGACAGACTCCTCTGGAACAAACTTGCAATTCATGTAAAACAGAGCTCCTCAATGACCCTATTTAAGCATAACCAGGACAATTGGAAGGGAATTCACAAAGTTACACCTGGGGTTTCACCTATGTGTCCGTTAGACAGGGCAGCCAGTGCTGATCTTAGATAAGTTACACCAGGGGTTTCACCTATGTGTCCCTTAGACAGGGCAGCTGGTGCACAAACATTGACTTTATATATTGGTCCATAAGGGAACAAGGTTATAACATGGCTAGGCTTGTACAGGCCTTAGGGCCAATAGCCTGGTCACCTCCTATGACCCTAATTAGCCAGTTTAGTTGCCAAATTAGTTTGACGAGAGAGTTTTTATCTTTTAGGGAATTACACTTCCTGATTTTTGCCATAATTTTTTTCCTTTTGTTGTAGATCTTGTTTAATTTGGGATGCTACCAGGATGCTTTGTTTCTAGGGCTAGTTCTGGGCTTACTTCTAGTAGGTACAGCATCCTCTATGCAACCATTGACATGGCTGTGCAGATTTTTAGCGGGATTCAGAATAAAATACTTTGTTCTCTGTATTTGGAGGGGCACATTGACAAACCATTATTCAATAAAAGGTAATTTGCCTTGGAATATTTCCTAACTGTTACTGGTTTTACTGGGATTATATAATTGATCTTGCATTCGAAGGACACAACTTTATGGTTGGACCTCACCAAGGAGAACAAGACATGGGGAGGGGTGCAGCATTCTCCTTTATTTGTGGGAAAGAGGTTCAGTATGTTGGAGGTTTTAGTTAGCATATTCACTATTTGGTCAAGGGTGCTTATATTTATAAAGTCCAGTAATCTCTGTGCCTGTAGATTTGAGGCCTTGTAGGATTCCCAGCCCATAGAGTGGTAATTAAAAAGTCTCCCATGAGTAGGATGTTAGGTTGGATGGTGTCTCCAGTAGGTCCAGGTATGCATTGTGAGCTTTTTGGGACATGAAGGGCAACCTATAACTGGCTAGGATACGGTATGGGACATTGTCTATGGTGATTTGCACATGGAGGAACTCCAGCATGTCATCCTATTTGATCACCTTAGGAGTATGCTTGTTTATGATGTATATCAAGACCCCATGACCTTTAGCCCTAGTTGGTGGAGTTACAGGTCTAAAACTGTGGAAGGCCCCGAAACCTTGCACTGAAGGGGTACTCTCTGCTGCTTTAAACCATGCCTCTGTAATTGTACAGATATCTATATTCTCAAGTGTGAGGAGAGCTTAGAGGGATTGTAGTTTTTTTTTGTTTCAGCTCCTGCCATTGAGCAGTTAAATCTTGAGGTTCAGTTGAGTTGATTTTGCTATGTTGGTAGGTTTGTCACTTTGGCCTTGCCTAAACAAAGGCACTATAGGGGTGGATAAAGTTTTAGCCAGCATTCAAAAGCTTAGAGGGGACAAGTGCAGACCATCCTTGTCAAAGCAATGTGCTCTGTTAACCATGTCCCTCCAAGCTGACAAATATTAGATCCCCTTAGAGAATGACACCAGAAAGGCAGCCAATTGTTGAAATTGATAATTTTTTGCTCATTTTGCGGCATCACTCTCAGTGATAGTAATATAATGCTCAGTGCAAGGCTTATACCAGGCTGAGACATATAGTTTGAGAGCTCTATAATATCTCTATTTATATAATGCAGGGAGGTTAATCTCAGGTCATCTACACCTATATGGACAATGATGGAATCATATTGGTACCTGTGGTGTAATGACTTGAGTATGTGCATGATTTGGTGGATCCTGACTCCAGATAGGCAACAAATCATTATATTCCCTTTTTCAGCCTGTATAGAGGGCATCAATATGTCATACAATGGAGTTCCCTATGATGAGAGTCCTAGGAAGTCTGTTTTCTTGCTTTAGGCTTAGTGTTTGGGTCTCCATTGAGAGTGGTTGTATATGTGGTGTCAGGTGCTGTTTTTATGAGTGTATTTGGGCTTGCTGAGGCATAGCTTTGCCAACGTGCAGTCTAGAGAATCTTTGCTATTTAGGAAGATTGCTTTTAAGTGACCTTTAGTGATTCAGGCATTTTTCCCTGAGTGTCCTGTAGTACAGCCATTGGTTTTGCTATACTCTCTTCCTATTATGTATTTGCAGCAGATATGATATGATGATTCAAAATTTGGAATTATTGAATGTATTGATTTTACTAAGTCAGTAGGTTTGGATTTACAAGAATGAAATTCTGAATTATGTCAAAATATATTTTGACTCCCACGGTCACATAAATGGGTTAAAACCACACACCCCCACATTGTCATTCTTACCCATGAGTTGTTGTAAATCAGAAGTAAGGTCGGTTGCATCCCATATTTTTTGAAATTTCAGTCTCATGACTGTTTTTCAAAATTCTAAGCCTTAAATTTTTGGTTAACAAAGTTAGATAAATAAATAAAATACTAGTTGAGAAGTATGGATGTGTCTAATATCTCCTCATACAAAGGTGTATCTTATAAGATGTAGTCATGCTTAAGGCCTGTAATGCTCTAAATATGTTCCCAGAATTTGGCCTTAAGGACTGTGTGAAGAGCTGCCAGCCATTGATCTAGTTTGAAAGAGTTGTTAGAAAGAAGGAACAAAGGCAGAAAACTTCATGGATAATTATCAATATAGGACATAACTAGGGCTACTGTAAAACATGCTGAGGTCGCAAAACTAAACTCCTCCTTCCTTTGAAGAATTCTTAATATTATTGAACGAAACAGCATTGTCAGAAATTAAAGTTAAAGAACAGAGGATTTTCCCTAATCTATGGAGTAACAATCCATGGAGGAAGATTTTATCCCTTATTGAGACTAAAGATGAACTCAGTCTCCTCGTGAAAAAAAAAAGTTTAATGTTTACAAATGTATCAAATTAGTTACTTTTACAGCTGTAACTTCAGGCCAATGTAAATAATGTATATATTTTCTTTTTTTACTTTTCTTATTGTTTGTTCAATTTATATGAAAAATATAATAACTTAGTCTAGATATTTGTTACATTTGAAGAAAAATAAAAACGTTTTGAGTAAACGTCTAAAATAAAATGCATGCTCATCAACAAATCTTCGGCTATTGCAATACTTCTGTTTCATGAACAAAATTATTGATTTTTTTTACTTCTTGGTCAGAAACTGGGCTAAACAATTTATGAAGAAAAATATGAAAAACATATATTCATAGTGCATATACTGAATAAATTGTTAGTTGCACAACTGTAAAAAAATATTAAAACAGAACAAAGTAATTTTTTGGCAGATAAAAATACCTTGCCAATACTGTCTGCACATTTTTCCACCTAGTGTATAAATCAACACTTCTTGTTAATCACTGCCATACCTCCCAGCTACAGTTCAATGTCTATCTTGTGTGCTCCTGAAATGTATGGGTGTTTCATATTTGGAGAGGAAAGATGTAACAATCCTGATATCTGCAGGTGACAGCTTCAGTATGTTCTCATTGTTTTCCCCAGCCACTGTCTTTTCATGGTTATAAGCCAGAAAGCTATCCTCTTTAGAAATCAGGAGGCTACTCCCCTTCTCACCTTCCAGAATGATGTGTGATGAGTGGGCTAGTAACAGAAAGGAATGGATTCAAAAATGGCAGCCAAACTGGAGGCCTCAGATCAGCAAGAATTTTATAAAAAAGTATTTATTTTATGCTGACAGTTTAGCATTCCAATTAGCCTAACGTTGTTCTTCGATAATGTGTCAAGTTTAGATGTTAAATTATCTATTTTGAAGGTTAACTCTCATACAGATGTTAAAACTTGTTGGAATTCCTTTTTTGAAGTAATTTTATCCTGATGTAGTTCTGGATGAATTTATTTATAAATAGCAGAGGTTTATTCCACAAACCTACAGCCCTCTGTGCAAATAAAAATATTTCCTAATGACACCCTTCAGCCAAGTCCCTGTTTCTTAACCAAATTATATTCTGAAAGTTACTGCTCACAAAGCCTTTGTTAATTTCTTTGAGGTTCCTCATGTTTCTGTCGTGCCAATCTTGCTTTTCTAGGCTATCCATTTTAATTCTTTTACACTGTTTTTATAAACATGTGCTAATCTCAATGTCAGTTTGCTACACAGAATATAATTTTCACTCAAAAATTTAATTTTTTTGTCTTGACTTTTTGATAATATTGAAAAAAAATAACAGAAATATAAAGCTGCAGTCCCCAGAACTTGCTTGCTTGGCGGTTGGTGCAGATGGTTAAGGCTGTAAGCTGCAATTCCTGTGGTACAGGGTTTGATTCCCTCAGCACTCCTGTCCCTACTGTGTGATCTTTTAAACAGATGCTGCTTGGTGGCAACTGGGAATTTGGGCTAGGCTCATCAGTGGTTTCCTGGACTACAAACCTAGCAACCATCTATGTAGCAGAAACAGAACAAATGCTGGCTCATAATTTTTAGTTGACTAGATAAATCATACTGAGCCAGTGACTCATAAGCAGTGTTGAACCAAGTAGGTGTTGGGGTACAGAATGAAGCCAACACTTCATTAAAACTTCTCTTCACATGGATGCTGTTGCAATGACATGGAGAGTGACAGAGTGAATGTAGAGAGCATGGCTTTGCATGATAGTAAGGCACAGCTGGTGAAAAAAGGTTTAAAGATTGGTAATCTGTATAGTAATTTAGTTACTGAAGAACATGATATGAGGGTGGAGCCAAGATGGTGGCAGTATAATTGTTTTTAGTGTGCTCCACACTTATCTATTTAAAATTTAGAGAAGAATTAAAAACTTCAACTTAATATTTGTTCACTATACTTCTTAAGTTATAGAGTGAAGCATGGATGTCAAAGATTTGTCAAGAGAAGTAATATTTTGCCAAGCTATTTTCTTAATATCTACTCTGGAATTAACAAATAAAATCATCCAGAATGTCTTTGGGAGAAATGACATCAAAAAAGGAATTCCAATAAGTTTTAATATCTCTACAAGAGTCAACTTAAAATCAATAGCTTCCTATCTACACTTGATAAATTACAGAACAGTTTTTAACAAACTGAAATGTTATAAGTTATGACTTGAGAATCAAAATACTACCATAAAAGAAAGGAAAACAGCATTCAATGATGTTGATGGAAGAGTCAAAGAAGAAGAAATGCAGACAGACTTTTCGTTCAAGTAAAACAACTAGCGACTAAGCAAAATTGAAGGTTAAGAAAATAGAGAAAGGAGGTGTAATTTAAGAATTTTTGGAGTTCCTGAGAAATCAGAGGGAGAAAATATGATCTATTTTTACCGTATGAATACCACAACTGCTAGATTTGCAAGAGGAGGTTTTTTTTTTTTAGAATTGAAAGCGCTCACCAGTTAGTTAGAAAACCTATCCCCAGTAACTCCAGTGCTTCACCAGGATCAATAGTGGTGAGATTTCTCTCCTTTTTAGATAAATAACTTGTTTTAAAAACTGTTTGGCCCAAATCACCATTACAAATGGGTCATAACCTATACAGTTTGACAATAATTATGCAGATAAAACCTTAGAAAAAAGAAAAGAATTTTGGCCAGTCATAAAAATTCTTAAACAAAATAATATCAAAGCTCATCTTTTATTTCCTACAAGACTCACAATCTTCCATTTTATAGAAGAGAGACTCTTTATTACACAGTTTAAGAGGCTAAAAGTTTTATGTATTCCCTTAGTTGGTCTTCTCTATACAAAGACAAAGATTTGTTTTGTATAACCAAAATGAAGACATTTGAAGAGCACTGTAAATGTAAATGTAAATGGTAACTCTTCCAAGAAACAAAAAAATGTCCCTTTTCACGATCCTTTTGTGACAGGAAAAAGTAAAACATGCAGCTATTACTTGTCACTACTTTTCAATAATAAATCCTTATTTACTAAACACATCTTTAATAATTTCATTTTATCTTGTTTCTCTTCCCTTTCAAAAGGAATTATATTATATTATATATATAAAAGGGGAAGGGAGATAGTCAACAGATGTACTTAATCATGCAGGAAACTTATGTGATAAATCTTACTTCAATGCAGTGAGCTGTTGTTGTTGTCTTTCGGCTTTTCCTGGTTAGGGGTCACCACAGTGGAACTCCGGTCAGCTAATGATTGGCAGTAGATTTTCATGGTGCCGAGTTGCCAGCTCGACGCCCAACCTTCAACGAAGGCACGCCTATTCACGCATGTCTTTCAGAATGCCACTCGACCCATGGGGAGGACATGCAGACTCCACACAGAAGGCACTCCCCGCACACTAGCTGAGAATGGAATGGGAGAAGCTCTTGCTGTGAGGCAACAATGCTACCACTGCACCACCGCAGATTATACTTCATTGCAGTGAGTAGTACCCATTAAAAGCTTCAAAATTCATATATATTCAGCTTATGGACAATTTATATTACTTTCTGTATTTTTAAAATGTGTATAGTAATTCAATTGTTCTTATTTAGCGAAAACATTTTCATCTTATGCTGTTAATATCTGGCAAGTATTTTATAGTATTTCATAATCCTAGAACCTTACTATTACAGTGTCCTGCTGCCAAAAGTTAAGCAGACAGAAGCCACAACCAATAACTTGGGTATGTTAGCAAACTTTAGCAAATACACAAGCAGTACACTGCAGAGTTCTCTTCCATCACAAATGTAATGAGAAAGAATTGTTCTAAACACTGGTAAAATATCTAGGAAGCAACAATGGATGCAATCAGTTTCAAAGTGCTCAAAAGTGAATAAAACTGTCACTTCCCTGTTGATAATGGACTCTAAGGTAGAACAATCCAGTAACTTTCAGCGCAGGTGTGCAGTGTGGTGCAGCTCCACTCACACAAGGGCAGAGCTGTGCAATGCTGCCAAAACTATCAAAAGAAACCAGCAACTAGTCGGAACCTTGAATGTTAGGTAACTAACAAATACACAAGCAGCACACTACAGATTCCCTTTCTGTCATAGGATCAACACGCAGATAACTGTTATAACCAACATTAGATATAACCAAAGTGCTCAAAATTAGTCAGTCTGGTGGTACAGAGAGATGAAGCCCTGATGGTGGCCTAGGTGATCCAAGTTCTATTAGTAGCTTAAGCACTTGATGGAGCTGGTAGGAAGGATGGGTGTGTCTATCCTAGGGACAAGAAAGGCAGAGCTGGCTGGGGCTGTAGCAGTCCTTTGGAGGAAGGAGATGGGCCCTTGACTTGTGGGCAAGCCTGTGGTTCACCAAGTCACCGATTGGTGGTAACCGTCTTCAAGTAAGTGTACAGCAGCATGCACTTGTGTAGGAGAAGGCAATGTGCCTTCTCCATGATGCATGATGCATGTCCTCACTTCCCAGGAGAAGGAGTTAGGCTGTAAATAAAAATATCCTCATTGCTGGGATAATGGTAAGGACAGAACCATCCATAATGCTGCCAGAGTACTGACCCCCATCTGGCTCCGAAAAATGAGTTCATGTCCAGTTGGGGAAGCTTGATGGTTGTCAGGCATGGGGGCAAAAAGCATAAATATACTGAAGTGCCTAAAAGTGAATAAAATAATCACTTTCCTGCTGGGAGTGGGATCAAAAGTTGTCCAATCCAGCAATTTTTGCTTCAGGCATGTAGTGTGGTGTAGATCTACACAAACAAGGGCAAAATCATGCAACGCTCTCGAAAATAAAGTAAAAAGAAGTCATCAACAACTGTCTAGAACCTTGAGTGTTAGCAAACTTTAACAACAATTAACAGCACACTGCAGATTCTCCTTCTCTTACAAGATCTATGCCAGAAAAATTTTCAAAATGCTGGCTATGTACCTTGCAGAAAAACTAGATGCAATCAGTTTGAAAAGTGCTCAAACAATTAATTCTCTGGTGATAGTGGGATTCCCTCTTGAAAAATAAGAAATGTAGAAGAAATCCAGACTGGAGGTTGGAAGATGGATTTCGAATTAAAAATCAAAGAAAACAAGAGTAAAAATGTGACCAAATTCTTTTTATTTAGGAAAAGAAAAGGGGGGGGGGGGCTTCTTTTATCCTGGGCACCCCCAACAATATGAATCTCTCAGATTTCAGAGCTCAAGACATTCATAGGTTCATAGGTAGGTACTAAGCTATTGGCCCTAGGGCCTACATAAGCCTAGCCAAAAGGTACCCTGACTTTCACCACCCAAGAAAATTATTTTCCTGTGCCCCTATCGAGCAGAGCCATAGAACTGATGATTGGTGAATTTCCTATCTCCCATCCAATCATCAAGATTTTTCTTGAAGAGTGCTAATGAGGAACTTTGTTTGATATAGATATGTAGTTTGTTCCAGAATATGGGAAGTCTCTGGGACAGGAATCTATCCCTCCAGCATGTTCTGTTTATTGTGATGACAAGATTTAGGTCCCTAGAGTGTGTAGCTCGCAGGGATTCAGATTTCTTTAAGTGGAGCATGTCCAACAGCGCTGGATTTGACATAGCTTTGTATGTTAGGCAGAGATTGCCTCTGAGCAGGTTATATGTGATGGAGTAAAGCTGAAGTTTTTTTTGACGGTCTGTGTAGGGTATCTGTTTGAGGCCGGTAATCCTCTTTGTGAGATATTTCTGCAGCTTTTCCAGTTGTTGTAGATGTCTTGTGAGGTACATACCAAAAGGGGCATTGTACTCTATAATGGGTCTAATGAGTGACATGTAGAGGGGAACAATGACCTCTTTTTTCCTGGATGAAAAACCTTTTGTGATGAGGTGCCACGTAGAAGGATTTCCTGACTACTGTGGCGATGTGATTATCAAAGGAGAGACTACTGTCCACCTGAGTCCCAAGGTCTCATCACACTTTCAGTGTTAAGTAGACTACCATCTATGCGGTAGCTCATGGGTACAGAGTTTTTACCAAAGGGGATGACAATGCACTTTTTGGCATCAAGCTTGAGGCCATGGCTTTGACACCAGGCATCTGTCTCTGTGAGGCACTTTTGTAGGATGTTCACATCGTTAGGAGTTTCGATTATGGCTCCTAGTTTGCAGTCATCTGCGAACTTCATTAGCCAAAGACCTTCTGTGTTAGCCTGTACTTCAGAAAAGTAGATACCAAACAGGAGAGGACCCAGGACTGAACCCTGTGGTACTTCACTAGTCATTGGTCTGAAGTCGGATTTCGAGTCTGCTACTTTCACAGTGTGGGTTCTGTCAGTGAACCAGTTGGCAACCCATTTTGTGAAATAGGGATTTATGTGAGTTTATCTATAATTCTAGAGTGGGGGTGGTGTTAAAAGCCTTGGCGAGATCTAGATAGGCTGTGTGAACTACCTTACCCTCGTCTACGGCTTTGGTGACTGCTTCAAAGAAGTCTTTCAGGTTTAGGAGACATGATCTGCCTTTTACAAAGCCAAACTGGGTGGGGTCCAGAGTTTGGAGATTGCCAATGTCTTTGTTTATAAGTTCCATGATGATACGTTCCATGGCCTTGCAGACCAGGCTCATTAGGCTAATGGGGCGGTAGTTCCTGGGTTCCGTGGTGGCTCCCCCTTTGTGGAGTGGGATAACCGTTGCTGTGCACCATTCAGTGGGCACAAAGCCTGAGGTAAGGCTATGATTGAACATGGTGCTTAGGTGGGATGCCAGTTCATTCTGCAGTTCATGTAGAACACAGCCTGGGATGTTGTCAGGTCCCATGGATGCTGTATTCTTGGCTTTGGAGAGTGTGATTTTTACCTTTGCAGCCATGATTACATTAACTTATATTTAATCATATGGAGCAGGCAGGGCATATCTATGTCATAAATATACTTAAAAGTAAACAATTGGATGTCTAAATAAAGGAAATAAATTTTAGTACAAGTGCAGCTGTCAATAATACTGAATAAAACATTGTGTTTTCATCCAGAAAAGTCACAAAGAAATTATTTCCTGTTAAATGTAAAGATTAGTGAGAATGCCATTATACTGACAATTTTTTATTTAAGTTTATAGCAAATAGGGAAAAAACCAGCAAATGCAGTGGTCTTCACTTGCTCTCCTTGGATTTTGTTGGTAAAACAAACTACAGCAACTGCTTAAACAACCCCGCAACAGGTAGGAATATCCTAGATACAGTACTCAGCAGCCTGGATACCCTAAATTCCTCTCTTCACAATCACTGCTAGTCTCCTCTGACCATGTCACTGTTCTGTTTACAAGGCGTCTTGATTAGGAATAAAACTACTGCCTGCGAGTCTCCTCTGACCATGTCACTGTTCTATTTATGGGGCATCAAGATTAGGAATAAAACTACCTGCTTGAACTCCACAAAGGGGGATTTCATAGCAATTAACAATGCCCTCACATTTACAGACTGGGATAAGCTTCTGTGCCTCCACACTTTGTCAAATAAGCAATGGATAACTTTGATAAAATAGTCAATGAAAAGAACATGTTTGTGTTGTTGCAATCCATCTCCAACACTTACAGATTTATAACCCTTTCCACCAGAAGGTGGCACCACAATAACACCATTACTAAAGCCAAGGGGCTACCTATCTTACAATCAACCTTCTCAGTTCTGTGATATTTAAAGTTACCATCATGAATTCCTTCACATTCCTTGTCAGCAAAGTAATAGAAAGGCAGCCACTATACAATATCAGATCTCTTTCCATACCCGCCACAAACTTCCGTACCCCATACACCAAACAAAAGTAGACCAAACACTCATTCTGTGTCATAGACCCCAAAATCTAGGAATCCATCATATAAGTAAGCAGCACCCTTTTCTTCCCCACATTTAGGAAAAAAAATATTTCATTTTAAGTAAACAAACTGTAAATACCTCAAAGGTAATGTCTCATAGGTTACATTTGTGTGCCTGATCTACCTCTTCATGTAACTAAAAACTTACCTCTGTAATGATCCCCCTCAGTGAATGTACAATACTACAATCTAATGCTGTTTCTATCTTCATCTATTAACTGTCAAGCTTACAAAACTATGTAAATTACAGTAATGTACTTAGGTCATTTTGTATCCTATGCTGTGTGAATTTTTTGTACTAATTTTTTATATACTTGTTTTATTTTGAACTTTACTGTTTTTGTGTAAAAAAAAATTTAGGGTCTATATTAGGTCATCAAAACTTTAGGTAATCGAATACCTAAAGGTCGACACCTAAACAGTGAAAGCTGTAAATATCGAACGGCCACTTCCGCAAAGAATTTGCTTGGCTGTTATCGGGACTCTGTCATTTTCGCCACTGTACAGCGATCTCAGAGTTGGTATATTTAGTTGGGGGGGGGTGAAGCCCTCCACTTGACTGATTAGGGTTTGAATTTTTTTTTCTTCGGCCAAGTGAATTCTTTCCCTACGAAAGAATTCACGGAATTGGTCGTTCGATGTTTACAGCTGTCGCTGTTTTGGTGTTGAGCTTTAGGTATTTGTTTATCTAAAGCTTCGACTATGTAATATAGGCCCTAAATTTACACCCAGTTTGAATCTGGAAATAGACTATGAGGATCAGTGTTCTACCCCAGTTAAAGTTACAAATAAATAAAATCAATTTATTATACATATCCCAGTATGGCAAAAACATACAAGCAAATTAAAAAGAAATCATTATTTATAACAGGAGAAAACATTATATCATGCTTGCACACTTATGTCCCCTAACAATGTAGCAACACCATAAGCAGAATAATGTAGTTGCAGCAACATCTAGCAAAAACAAAAAGTGCATCTTACAAACCACGACTACTGAAAAAAAAAACTAGAATGTACTAGCAAAGCATTCTATAATCACATTAGGAAACTTACACTTGTAGGGGATATTCAGCCAAACCCTGGACCAGCAGATGCCACTCTTTCCTACCCTTCACAATATAAAAATGTTTCTTTTGCTTTCATGAGCATTGACTTTAGCTCAAAGATTGGTCTAGCACTTAAAATACAAAAGTTACAGTAATCTCAGAGTCTTGGATGAGAGGCACATCCATTATTTTCAGTCAGTTCTCAGATGAGTACACAGTGTTTGAAGAGAACAGGTCTGGGACAAGGCAAGGGTGTGTGTGTGTTTTACTTGACAATGAAGAAACTAACCAGTTCCCAACATTAAACCACAGCAGGAAGGCCAGCTCAGACTGTGAATCTAACTACTGAATAAAACAAATTACTCCTAGAGGGCATTCTGAATTGATATAGTTGTTGTCTGTATTTCTCCACCGTCATGACTTTGCCTTTTACAAACCACATTAAATGCTATTCTAGACATCACTAGGCATCATAAACTCATCTTAATAGATAATTTAAACAGACTGGAAAGGCTACTAAGAAATCAATTACACAGATCCATCATGTTTCAGAATCTGACTGAACTTATCTCCGAAGGTACGAGACTCGCCCCCAACTCAAAAAAACTCACTGTTAAGGCATTGTTATAATCAACATACCAGACAGACTGCAACAAATGCAGGCCCTTCCAAACACACTGTCTTTCTGGTATTTCAAATGGCATAAAACTAAGTCTCAGATAATACTAACCAGGGTCAGCTCCTGACCCATCCAAAGATTTGCCTTCTACACATGTGTAACAACTGGACTAGGATTCCTCTTATCAATGTAATGATCTAATTTCCGCTCTCCCTACATTCTATAATATGTTCAGAATTATACAGGATAGATTATGCCACACTAAAAGGCTACAAGTTCACGGACATCAAAACTCATCCCCCCAGATTATCCCATATTTGCACCTCCCAATGTCACCCCAGTTTTAAACTACTACTAAAAAGTAGACACAAGGCCTGGGTGGAATGGAAAAAAAAAACTCTTACGTGAACCTAAATACAAAATATATCAGCAGTTAAAAAACAACAGCATGATTAAAATAAACTCTATAAAAGCTGAGAGTGACTTTAGACTGTAGACCATTTACTTAGGACAGCCAAATAATTGTGAAAGTCCATAAAAAACATTGGCACATCAAAGATATTCCAAAAAATGGCAGCCTGTACCATTATGACTGAGGAGCTAAAGGCGCAATGTAAGGAAAATATTAACAATTCTCTGCATCTACTCAACTAGTATTATCCAATTACCCTTCTTAAAACCAGTGTCTCCTCTTTATAAGTTTTTTTACCCTCCACTCTGTTACTTCAAAAGTGTAATTACATCACAGGTTTAAAAGCTATTGAATTTTTTAAAATTTGGCTATAACCATAAATTTTATTTAAAACACCCAGAAGTTCTCAAATTAGCCAGCCATGCCTTTTTTGTTTTTTTTTTAAACAAGAAACATTTTTATTACATTATCACTTATGACATAAACAACCATATATTTATATAAATGAAAACAAACCATAATGACATATTTTAGTTGCAAATATTACACATCACTTATAATCTATCCACTATTTGTCAGTCAAACATTACACAGCCCACTCAAATCCTGCCTTCTTTAAACTTCATTCCTCCTTCAAAACATTACTCTGCATGTATTGTTCCCACTACTAGCATTTTTTCTGTGTGATTTGCTTCAACCCTTTTCTAAAGATCCTATTTCCAGTTGTTTTATCTCTGTTACTATATTCACTATTTCTAATACAGTTGATTTAGACTTTGATTTCCATTTTCTAGTAATTTTGGCAGCCACCATAAATGGACTCAGCAAGGCCTTATTATGTCTAGGCAATCCCTGGTTACACCAATCTGCTTACCCAGTATTTCTGATATG